>NC_036853.1:29220806-29363222 GCF_002910315.2 Salvelinus sp. IW2-2015 | reverse complement strand
CCCCCCCCCCCTTAGAGTTAGATGCACTATTGTAAAGTGGTTGTTCCACTGGACATCATAAGGTGAATGCACCAACTTGTAAGTCGCTCTGGATAAGAGCGTCTGCTAAATGACTTAAATGTAAATGTACTTTAACAAAATTACATGAAACAAATTCATAGATCCAATGATTTATCATCTGTAAGCTATAGAACATGGTGCCGCTACATCGTTTGATGCGTATTCGCGGGATTCGTGGGCTTCCCCACTGATAAATGGTAATCACTTAACTCGGAACAGCCTAAACTCATATATTTAGGCCTATAATAAGCTCCAATATGTCCGCTGATTATGAAATTGAAGATGCTTATATGAGGAGGCGTTGCCTGAACAAAACATGTGTGCTATACTGTAGGCTTGCTTATAAACAATTTGTTTATCATCTCAGGCACTGGCCTCTAATTGGCACTGAGCTGTTTTACCTGTATTCGGACAGGTTCAGGATCATGGACAGCGTTGATAAAGGAAGCAGGTGCTGATGAGAGACAAGGGGCGAGACTCATAGTCTCTATTATTGAGACAGGCATTGCTATTGTTTCGGAGAGCTTGTTCCCTCTGTAGGTCTCGACAAGGAAGTATTGTCAGCAGACCTCCACATGGCGTTAATACATTGGCTGGTTATCTGCACTAAAAGGCGACGTTTCGAAACAGAGGCGCGCAACTCCGGGGAGGAGATAACCACTGCTCCGAGCCCAGGACGAGATGGAAGGCTATAGGATACAAAGCACTCCAGCTCTGATGTTGAGATATGGTCATTTCCATACCATTATATATTTTTTTACCTTTATTTAACTTGGCAAGTCAGTTAAGAACAAATTCTTATTTACAATTATTTACAAACCCTAACCCAGACGACACTGGGCCAATTGTGTGCCGCCCTATGGGACTCCCAATCACGGCCGGTTGAAATACAGCCTGGAATCGAACCAGGGTCTGTAGTGACACCTCTAGCACTGAGATGCAGTGCCTTGGACCGCTGCACCACTCAGGAGCCCACTAATACAGTGTGAGTTATTTAGGCAATGTCATCCTGTTTACATTTATACCCGACTTTTCGCTGTTCCTCCAGCCTCTGCATTGTCGACTAGCCTACTGTTGAGGATGTTGACCTATGAACGTGCGAACAGGCTGCCTCTCCAACACCCAGACACAGCTCTTTACCTCGAATCTCAGAATGCCACTACTACCCGTGACAGCAGCCTTTCAGATAACACACTCTAGCCCTGCTAAAAGGGACGATTTTCCAGGACAAACTCTGGCGTGAGTGAACTTAAGTGGCCTTTAAGTCCAGCGGGACAGATGCACAGTGTCAATAGGCCTATGGATGCAATTAGGCCTACAGCTTGACCGACACTACTGGTAGGATATAGAGACGAACACCATGGAATACTGCATAAATACATCCTCAATTATAGGCTATATGCTACCGTAGGTCTATTAATTTGTAGCTTAATATAATCGTAGGCTATTGTCCAGATAGCCTATATTTCTATGATACATTTTCCCCACAATACTGCAAAAATACCATAAGAAGTCATTTATCCAATCGCTGGAAATTTAGGAAGCGTGGAATTCTAGAAAACAGTTGCTGGTTGTAGCCGCATGAGGGACGTCATCAATCTCATCAATCTACACACAATACCCCATAAAAAAAAAATATATATATATATATTTGCATAAGTATTCAGACCCTTTACTCAACACTTTGTTGAAGCACCTTTGGCAGCGATTACAGCTTCGAGTCGTCTTTGGTATGACGCTATAAGCTTGGCACACCTGTATTTGTGGAGTTTCTGCCATTTCTATCTGCAGATTGGTGAGGAAATGTTTATTTAATCAATTTTAGAGTAAGGCTGCAAGATTACAAAATGTGGAAAAAGTCAAGTGGTCTGAATACTTCCTAAATGTACTGTAATTTGAAAAATAAACATTGTAAACCATAGCCTAGCATACCTCATTGCCAATTTGGTTTTTGATGTGTGAGGCACTTTTCCCCGGGACTGTCTGAAGGTGACAGTCCAGGAGAGACTGACGGATCAGGGCCTAGTTTCCCAGTTGAGATGTACAGTACCAGTCAAAAGTTTGGACACACAACTCATTCAAGGGTTGTTCTTTATTTGTACTATTTTTTACATTGTAGAATAATAGTGAAGACAATCAAAACTACGAAATAACACATATGGAATTATGGAGTAACCAAAAAAGTGTTAAACAAATCAAAATATATATTATATTTGAGATTCTTCAAAGTAGCCACCCTTTACCTTGAAGACAGCTTGAAGGCAAAAACCCTTGAATGAGTAGGTGTGTCCAAACTTTTGACTGGTACTGTAATTTAAAGGGGAAATCGGCAGTTACTACATCCATTTTTTGGACTGATAAATGAATGATATGTACTCATTTATTCTTGAAGAATATAACTTATAAATGCATCATGAGCTTAGTTTAACTGTCAAGCCCCATCAGAACCCAAAATGTAAGCTTGTTTTACTCCAACGTTTGTAAACAAGAACAAGCTTGTGTGCGCAGCGCTGACGTCACACACAGAGCCCAACAAAAACCAGTAGGAGATTCAACCAAAAACAAATGAGGAAAAGTGTGATTTAGTGAATATTAATCAGTTTACTAACTCCTGTTAACATTCACCCCTCCTGAATATCACCAAAACCACCACACTCAAAAAATATATACTTTAGCCTTTAACAGCACGAATAGTTAATGAGACAAATGACCCTTGACTAGACCAGCTTCTCTAAAGATCTCATCTTCAGTTCAGTTAAAAAAGGAGTTTAAAAGGTTGATCAGGCCTCTAACCCTTCTAGAGCAACGTGGTGCAGCCTACACCACAGGACACTTGGTCTTTCAACTTTACATATACCTATTTTGTCTCATAAAACTAATCAATTCATGTTTGATAGAGAGACCTCAACATATTATATCCCTGTATTACCTTAGAACTTAAGCAACGTGTCCTTAGGCCTGAGCTTTCCCTGACGACAACCCACAGCTCCATCTAAAAGGTCTCTGAACCATGGACTCAATAAGGCAATTCACTGATCTAACCCCCCTTCCTGTTCTTGTTCTAACTGGACCCTGGGCAGCTACTGAGTCCAGTATGGGTAAGGGGGTCTAGACACTGTCATGACCAGTTGTCTGAGCTGTAAACAGGGCAAAAGTCAACATTGTCCAGGTCAATGACGGTGTCTGTCTCAGGTACAGCTGGAGAGGGATCTGTTTCAAGAGATGTGACTGACTCAGGGGCAATACTTGTTCTGTCGAACAGAAGATTCCCTTTCCAGGTCACTGACATCATCCATTTCCGGACTTCCACAGGTAAGATCACTTTCTCTTTCAGATCCATCATCCCGAGGCTCCTTGACAGGTAAGAAGATGCCATCTAGCAGTAGATTCATTCTCGACCACTGTGTACATCACAGGCTCCCACTTGTCTGCCAGTTTCTTCTTACCCCTTTTTCCCTTTGTTTGCCAGTAACACTCAATCTCCTTTGTGGAGCGAGACCCCTTTTACCTTCTTGTTGTATTGTCTTGTCTGGTGTTGCTGTTCTTTGCAAATGTGTTGTGCAATTCCCGCTGCTTCGGTCAAGGTCGAGAGGAGTCTTGGAGTAAGTACTGAATTCTACCACAACAAGATCTTGGAGGACTGCCTTAAACATGACGTCAATTGGAAGCCTGGGGACACGGCCGAACATAGGGCAAAGGGTTGCGTACCCTGTGGTCTTGTGGATGGTTGCATTGTATACGAAAGTCAGTGTTTGGATCTGCTGAGGCCATTCTCGCTTGGTCCTCAGTGGTAATGCTCTAAGCATGTTCCCTAATGTTCTATTGAAGCGTTCAATCCCCACCGGCTAGGTACAAGGTCGTCAAGGTTCTCATTAGCAGCTTTGAGAATTTCCTTGTAGATAATGCTCTCCCATCAGGGGGCTTTGGCTGTGTAGGACCAACCCTGCCAGGCAGGCTCACAATCTTGAGGGGGTGGTGCTGCTTTAGTAGGTCTCTGACCACATTTGTCTTTCTGTTTTGGCTGTGTGTAGACTACTTACAGTAGGCCCATAAAACAGATAAGGACTTCTCCTTACTGTATGGGTCGCTCAGGTGGGTGTCTAGGGTATAGGGTTGTTGACCATTCCATCATGATAGGACAGTTGATAAATAAATATTAATCATTTATTTTAAAACGTATATCCCATATCTGCACAAAATTGAAAGCTCTCTCTCACAACCCCTGCTCACAAACACACCCCTATTCTTTTTCACTCACTTAATTCCACACTTTTCCAAACACAAAAACACACAACCCACCTTCCATGACAATACATCCGCACATACCCACATAGTGTGCCTTCTATGTCTTCTGTGTTTTATCAGTACCATGTTGATTGAGTACTTTTGTGTTCTAGTTCCTTATATTTGAAGATGTATTATTTCACTAATTATCCTTTCTTCTAACGCTGTCTTATCAATTTATGAAATACTATAAATGGAAAGTAAAACAAATTATTTTCCAACATTCCCATATCTAGAATGATATAGTGCAGTTTATTTCTTTAACAATTGCTGCATTTTATTTATTTTCTATATATTGTTTAATAACAATCCCTACCATGGCTAGTATTGGGTGTAACATTAGTGACTCCTCTATGGGAACTTTGTAATATTTAGAATAGCCATGGAGTAGTCTTTGTGTCTCGGAACATTTGGTTATCAATATACAGTTTATCGACTACCATTTAACTGGCTGTCACAATCTCCATACAATCAGCACAAACCCTTTCGGATGTAGTGCTCAACAGTGCATCCCACTTATAATGCAGCTGCTTTGTATTGATGTGACACTTTTCAATTTCAAACAAGCGCGCGCGCGCGCGCACGTCCCCCCCCCCCACAAAAAACAAAACAACAACACCGCCCCTCAGGGGCTCTCTCCCTTCCCATGCAGTGTCGAACCCTAATCACACTCGCTGTCTTATGTAAAATATTATTACAAAGGAAGTTGACAAGGAAGTGAGTTTGTGTTTATACAGGACCTCCCACCCCGACCGACTGTCAACCAATCATGTCAATGCGGAACTATATGTACGCCTCCGCTACGTTATTGGGTTACTCCCTCCATATGGAGTCTCCGATCACATTTTCAGATCAAGTATAAATTGGCTTAGTCGTTAAGGTTGTAAAAGTTGTGGAAGTGACAGTCTTAAAAACGCAATATTTAAATAATCAAATCATTATCTAGTTTATCGTTATTTCCTTTAGAAAATAAAAACAAACCCGTTTATGTGTTGTTTGATTTCAGATTCAAATAAAAAAAACGAGGAACGACTTTACTCGTTTTGTATCTTGTCATCTAATATGAAATATTAATTGGGCAAAAAGTACACGGACCTGTAACAAATAATCAAACTTTATTTTTGATTCGAACTTTGGCTCAAACTGTGTGAAACGACCTTAGACCAACAGCTCGAGGCGTAGCAAGCCACACATCGATTGAGCTGCCACTGTCTGGTCTCCCTACATATGCCGCATTTAAAACAACTGGGTACTCGGGGGAAAAAATACCATGTCAAATCATGACGTCAGTGATCTTCTGGTCGGAGCTCTAGACAGAGGCCCGAGCTCCCGAGTTGGATGACAGTTCAAATCGATATTTCCCAGTCGGGGCTATTTTTTTTCCCCGAGTTCCCAGTTATTTTGAACGCTCCGAAGTCGGAGATTTCCTAGTTCCCCGTTGTTTTGAACGCGGCAATAACATGACCACCACTGTGCTGCCACAGCAAGCAACTGTAGAATTCAACATGGCTGCCTTTCACGGTCAGTAAGGGAGTTATTTTCAAGTCAGAAGCGGATAGTTAGCGTTTCACTATCTAAATCCAGAGATAAATACATTTTCGTAGCTCGGGCCTCTCAAGCAGACCGCGATGGCTCAGTGCGTACAGTCGGTGCAGGAATTCATCCAGGACTCGTTTGTCCCTATGGTGGCGGTCCTGTGCAGCGAAGATGCGGAGAAAGTGACTCGTAAAAACAACCTGAATTTCTCGGAGCTGCTAAGGCCCTTCTGCCGGTTAACATCCGAAGGTAAGGGCTTTGACACACAACAACTAAACCTTTTTATGCTCCAGACCGACACATGACACAGAGACATCTTAAACCAAGCTATGTTTGCGGCATTGTGTGTTCACAATTGTTAACTAGTTAGCTTTAGCATGATGCTGTCCTCCTAGCCAACTAAGCTAACGTTAGCCAATTGCATTTACCGCCGTCACTTGGCTGTGTCAAGTCAAGTGACAGGAAGGACTAACCAGCAGTAGCAGACGTGGTGTTAGAACAGGGGCCTTGTCTTGTTTCTTGAATGTGTCACACGATAGGGCCCACTTGACACCCAAGATATCTGCCAGTGTGCGGCTGTAACCGCCTTGGGTGCTTTTGTAACGTTTGTTAGTTAAAATTGCTTTCGTTTCAACGCAGCGGGGAAGAGGCCCACTTCTATTAGGGCCGGGGATGGGAAGGACGACTTGGGAGTTAACTAAGCTTCGCCTGTCATGCTAATTTAGCTAGCTAAATTGCTTAGACACCCTTCCTTGAAGTTGCAGCTATCTGCTTGCTATCTATATTAGCTAGTTAGCCAAATTCAGAGGTGCTTAGCCAGCTATCAGACAGTCATCTCGTGTGACACTGCATCAGACAGTCATCTCGCCACTGACTGAGCAACGCCCAACAACAACATTTGACTTAACGTAGCTAGTAAGCTCGCTAACTGGCTAAGCAAGATGGATTCTGAGACAAATAGACATTCAGTTGAACTTGGATTAAGCAGCCACTAGCCAGAGTGTCTTTGGCTAGAGTAGATGACGGTTGTATTCGTAATTCGGTTTAATGCTTGTTTACCACTGGCATTTAAAACGCCAGGTTACTCATGGTCAGACTGACAATCCAATGGCTTGGTTCCTCACTCATTATGTAATCTAGCTAGCTAGCTACCAACCCATATCCATCCCATAGGTACCATATAATATCTTTGCAAAGGGCAAGGCCTACCAATCACATCTAGTGTTTATTTTTGCTATGGCTGAAGTGAAATTGGAAAACTGCCGTGTTTTGCAAACAAGGCTCTAGGTTTTGATTATCAGGCTGTGATAAACTCACCGCCATAAGTGTCATTGCCCTATCATAACCCTAGTTGTCTAATAATGAGTCCTCTCATAGACACAAGACACCATTTATATTCGATTAATCAAATGTATAATCTCCCCAAGATGAGCAGGAAACAAGGAGTGGCAATTTCACAAAACTCCAGAGAATAAGCTCTTGGTGTGTGTTTAACTTCCAGCACATTTAATAAAAAATCTGGAGGAATGTGTCCAGATTGTTGACGGGGCTGACTCAGAGGACATCACTGTGAAGAAGTGCCAGAGTGTTTTCCATGGAGCCTCAAAGTGGAGGGGTCATAATACACTTTAAAACCTAGCGGGATTTTAGAAACACTTAGAATAAGGGCTGTGTTTCGTGTAGACTTACCCTGGCGTGACGTTTTGATAACCATTTAAATCTCTCTTGGGCAAGGTGACTTTCATCAATATATTCAGCTCTATTTAGTGATTTGAAAATGCTAATTAGCATCAACGTAGACATCATGCCAAACTACAAATCCCTGCAAGGTCCTGCGTGTCATCTCTAGCTGACACCTTTGCTAACAGCTATTGTGTCAAACAGTGGCAACTTGTCATTCAGTGCAGGTGGGGTAGAACCCCACTTGTTTTGAGCCCCGCCTTTCTAGCCCCAAAATAATTAATCATTGCCATTTAAGGGTCACACATCAGTTTGCAAACAATGTAAAACATATTTTTTTGTACAAAAATTTAGTTCATAAAGCCATATACAAACTTGGTCTCTTTTTTTCTTAAGGCAGCTCCAAAATGCAGGCGTTTCAGCCTAACTCAGTGCTTTCTGTAGTGGTGGGGCAGCCAGTGGAAGATAACGGAGCGTAGGGGTTGGTACTTTCTCTAGTTGCGCCGTGATTGGCTCAGTCTTCTGTCACTCATGTGGATACTATGTCACTGCCAAATCTAAGGGTAGCGCTCGAATAGTCAAGCCCCTTGGGTGCTGCCATGGAGTTACATTAGAAGTGCCCTCAAGAAGGCACAAGGTCATTGGCCACAGATAAAATGACGTCAAATCACGTTATATCTATTATGCTTTCAAAATCTTAGCTAGCAAGCTAGCAGTCATCATGAATCAAGTCGACAATCTACTGGCAAATCTTTTTTAATCCTTTTCATATGAAGAGAAATTATAAATAAATTGTATCTGTGCTCGTCGGCCATTGGACATAAAAATTACACAAGTTGGAAATCGCAAATTCAAAAACGTGCGCCGAATACAACAGGTGTAGTCCTTACAGTGAAATGCTTACTTACAGGCCTTAACCAACGGTGCGATTTTTAAGTAAAAAATAGGTATTAGGTTAACAATAGATAAGTAAAGAAATAAAAACAACAGTAAAAAGTCAGCGAAAAATAACAGTAGCGAGGCAATATACAGGCACTGGCTGGTCAGGCTAGTTGAGGTAGTATGTACATGTAGGTATAGTTAAAGTGACTATGCATATATGATAAACAGAGAGTAGCAGTAGAGTAAAAGAGGGGGTGGTGGGACACAATGCAGATAGTCCGGGTAGCCAACGTGTGGGGGCACCGCTTAGTCGGGCTAATTGAGGTAGTATGTACATGAATGTATGGTTAAAGTGACTATGCATATATGATAAACAGAGAGCAGCAGTTTAAAAGAGGGGTTGGGGGGGGTGGGAAAATGCAAATAATCCAGTAGCCATTTGATTACTTGTTCAGGAGTCTTATAGCTTGGGGGTAAAAGCTGTTGAGAAGCCTTTTGGTCCTAGTCTAGGTGTTCCGGTACCGCTTGTCATGCGGTAGTATAGAGAACAGTCTATGACTGGGGTGGCTGGGGTCTTTGACAATTTTTAGGGCCTTCCTCTGACATCGCCTGGTGTAGAGGTCCTGGATGGCAGGCAGTTTAGCTCCAGTGATGTACTGGGCCGTACGCACTACCCTCTGTAGTGCCTTGCGGTCGGAGGCCGAGCAGTTGCCATACCAGGCAGTGATGCAACCAGTTAGGATGCTCTCTATGTTGCAGCTGTAGAACCTTTTGAGGATCTGAGGACCCATGCCAAATCTTTTCAGTCTCCTGAGGGGGGAGTAGGCTTTGTCGTTCCGTCTTCTTGACTGTCATGGTGTGATTGGACCATTCTAGTTTGTTGTTGATGTGGACACCAAGGAACTTGGAGCTCTCAACCTGCTCCACTACAGCCCCGTCGATGAGAATGGGGGTGTGCTCGGTCCTCCTTTTCCTGTAGTCCACAATCATCTCCTTTGTCTTGATTATGTTGAGGGATAGGTTGTTATTCTGGCACCACTGTTGTGTCGTCTGCGAACTTAATGATGGTTTAGGAGTTGTGCCTGGCCACACAGTCGTGGGTGAACAGGGAGTACAGGAGGGGACTGAGCACGCACCCCTGAGGGGCTCCAGTGTTGAGGATTAGTGTGGTCGAGGGTGTTGAATGCTGAGCTGTAGTCATTGAATAGCATTCTCACTTAGGTGTTCCTTTTGTCCAGGTGGGAAAGGGCAGCGTGGAGTGCAATAGAGATTGCATCATCTGTGGGTCTGTTTGGGCAGTATGGGTCTAGAGTTTCTGGGATAATGGTGTTGATGTCAGCCATGACCAGCCTTTCAAAGCACTTCATGGCTACAGCCGTGAGTGCTATCAGCTCTCATGCATGCCTCAGTGTTGCTTGCCTTGAAGTGAGCATAGAAGTAATTTAGGTCATCTGGTAGGTTCGTGTCACTGGGCAGCTCGCAGCTGTATTCCCCTTTTGTTGTCTGTAATAGTTTGCCACATAAGACAAGCGTCGGAGCCGGTGTAGTACGATTCACTCTTAGCCCTGTTTTGGTGCTTTGCCTGTTTGATGTTTTGTCGGAGGGCATAGCAGGATTTCTTATAAACCTGTGGGTTCGAGTCCCACACATTGAAAGCTGCAGCTCTACCCTTTAGTTCAGTGTGAATGTTGCCTGTAATCCATGGCTTCTGGTTGGGGTATGTACGTACAGTCACTGTGGGGACAACGTCCTCGATGCACTTATTGATAAAGCCAGTGACTGATGTGGTGTACTTCTCAATGCCATCGGAAGTATCCCAGAACATGTTCCAGTCTGTGGTAGCAAAACAGTCCCGTAGTTTAGCATCTGCTTCATCTGACCACTTTTTTTTATAGACCGAGTCACTGGTGCTTTGTTTGCTTGTAAGCAGGAATCAGGAGGATGGAATTGTGGTCAGATTTACCAAATGGAGGGCGAGGGAGAGCTTTGTATGCGTCTCTGTGTGTGGAGTACAGGTGATCTAGAATTGTTTTCCCCCTCTGGTTGCGCATTTAACATGTTGATTGAAATGAGGTAAAACTGATTTAAGTTTCCCTGCATTAAAATCCCTGGCCACTAGGAACGCCACCTCTGGGTGTGCGGTTTCCTGTTTGCTTATTTCCTTATGCAGCTGACTGAGTGCATTCTTAGTACTAGCATCTGTCTGTGGTGGTAAATAAACAGCCACGAAAAGTGTGGCTTTTAGCAAATAGTGTGGTCTACAATTTATTGTTAGATACTCATCTTCAGGCGAGCAAAATCTAGAGACTTCCTTAGATTTTGTGCAGACCCCCCCCTCATCTTACTGGAATGTGCTGTTCTATCTTACCGGTGCAGCGTATATCCCGCTATCTGAATATCCATGTCATCGTTCAGCCACTATTCCGTGAAACATAAGATGTTACAGTTTCTGATGTCCCGTTGGTAGGATATTCGTGATCGTACCTTGTCTATTTTATTGTCCAGGGATTGCATGTTGGCAAGAAATTGACGGTAACGGCAGCTTTGCCACTTGCTGTCTGTGGATCCTTACGAGGCACCCCACCCTGTGTTCTCTGTACCTGTGTGTCTTTATCTTGGAAATGACGGGCATGTTGGCCTTGTCGGGTGTTCGAAGTAAATCCTGTGGGTCCTGCTTGTTGGAAAAAATAAATAAAATAATAATCTTTGTCTAATTCGAGGTAAGTGAACGCTCTCCTGATATCCAGAAGCTCTTTTTTGCCGTAATATACGGTTTCAGAAACATTGTGTATAAAACAAGTTGCAAAAATCCCACATAATAGCACAATTGGTTAGGTGCCCGTAAAACTGCTGCCATTTCTTCCGACGCCATTCTACGCCTAAAAATGAGTGGTTTGGAAGGAATCGGTGGCTAACTGCAAGCATTTCAAAGCAATCACTAGCCTTCTATTCATTAGAGTGGATGTGTGGTCCAAGTCTGGATTTAAGGGTCTCTCTTCCAAGATTAAAAGGATCAACATTCAACATTGGCCATGGTGTCAATTCAGCATGACTTCTGCCGTGCTCAAAACAAATGAGAACTGATTTGAGTTCAAGACACCTGGAAACTCGGGGGGACTAATGTTTTGAACCGTCATCCAACTTGGAATTGCAAGTCGGGAACTCGGGGCTCTTTCTAGAGCTCGGACCTGAAGCTTACTGACGTCATCATGATTTGACTTTGTTTTTTCCCCGAGTTCCCAGTTGTCTTGAAAGCACCATAAATTCAGAGAATGCCAGAATCTGATGACAAAGTTTGCCACGAAGGACCGTCGTGCCACATTCCACAACGTGAGTCCAAAAATGTATTGTTTGCTTCTGCATAAAATATGTATAATGAGAGGGAGATATGCATACTGTAGCTAAGAAAGTAATACTAAGTATGTTGTGTAGTAAGCTGTTAGTAGCCCATGTGCCTCACCCTAATAATTTGGTCCCGTTTCCCTTCTTAATTTCACCTACAGTCGTGGCCAAAAGTTTTGAGAATGACACAAATATACATTTTCACAAAGTCTGTTGCCTCAGTTTGTATGATGGCAATTTGCATATACTCCAGAATGTTATGAGGAGTGGTCAGATTAATTGCAAAGTCGCTCTTTGCCATGCAAATGAACTGAATCCCCAAAAAACATTTCCACTGCATTTCAGCACCGCCACAAAAGGACCAGCTGACATCATGTCAGTGATTCTCTCATTAACACAGGTGTGAGTGTTGATGAGGACAAGGCTGGAGATCACTCCGACATGCTGATTGAGTTCGAATAACAGACTGGAAGCTTCAGATGGAGGGTGGTGCTTGGAATCATTGTTCTTCCTCTGTCAATCATGGTTACCTGCAAGGAAACACGTGCCATCATCATTGCTTTGCACAAAAAGGGCTTCACAGGCAAGGATATTGCTGCCAGTAAGATTGCACCTAAATCAACCATTTATCGGCTCATCAAGAACTTCAAGGAGAGCGGTTCAATTGTTGTGAAGAAGGCTTCAGGACGCCCAAGAAAGTCCAGCAAGCGCCAGGACCGTCTCCTGAAGTTGATTCAGCTGCGGGATCGGGGCACTTCCTAACTAGCCTCGATTGAAGCAAGGGTATGAATAGTAGACATGCAAGTGTATCCGTTCGCTGTTTACAACAGGTTTTCAGCTCCCCAGACCTGTCTCATCAGCCTGATGGGGTGCCGTCGGTTTGTCCAGTTTACACCTGTGCTAATCTGTGTGTGTATAGCAATGGAATTTAACATCCAACCAATGCATCAAGTGTCGTGCTGTAGGTCCACCACACACCCGCAGGGTTGTGGGGTCCTGTCCAGAAACAACCCCTAGACCTAGACACTTGTTGAGATCTGAGACAATTGGACACGTGTAAGCAAAATTCCACCAAGCCTATGAGGGTAAGGTGGCGCGCTCAGTGTCACCACCCATCAATCCCTCTCAGATCTCACAAGTTTCTCGACTCTGGGCAGTAGGGGTTGTTTCTGGACAGGCCATGGGTATTATGGTAGCTCAGTCAGTCTGGCACTGTCAAAAAACATGAATAGTTGTCATACTTGCTTCGTCTGTCCTTGGGAGAATCTCAATTGCATTTCCTTGATTCGTTGCATCCTCTCTCCTCGTCTCCTCCTCAAAACCCATTGAATGAAAAGGTCTGAGTTCCCTCCCCTCTCACCTTCTTATCCAATGGGTTTTGAGAAGGAGAGAGGATGTGAGGAATGAAGGAAATGCAATTGAGATTCTCTCTCCCCATGTTTCCACCATTCATCACCTCCTTCTCCTAGCACATGGGAGAGGGAAGGTTCCTACCCTCAGGCTCCAATGCACTTTCAAGTAGAGGCAAGTTGTGGAGGAAACATGGACAAAGGAAGCAAGAATGTGATGTCTAGTTCTCACACACACGCGCTGCTTGAAGTGTTTACTGATTATTTTGATTTATTTAACTGGGCAAGTCAGTTAAGATCAAATTCTTATTTACAATGATGGCCCACCCCAGCCAAACACGGACGACACTGTGCCAATTCTGCGCCGCACTATTGGACTCCCAATCACGGCCGGATGTGATACAGCCTGGATTCGAACCAGGGACTGTAGTGATGCCTTTTCTACTGAGATGCAGTGTCTTAGGCTGCCGCGCCAAATTATAATTTTATTGGTTATTATTGTCAATGATTTTTTTTTGATAGAACCCATTCTATCATATGAACTATAGAAATGTTTTTCTTTTGCGTTCTTCTGGGAGGTTTAGCATGGCTGTAAATGATAGAGATGTTGACAATTTGAAGCACAAATAGACCTGGCTACCAGGCATGACAACAGTGACCATGTGACATTTTGAATGATTGTATATGTTTTGTTGTTGCTAGGAGTTATGGTCTCATTGTGCCTATCGAGACTCTTATTCCGGTAACTACACATGTGAAGCTGCAAGAAAATCCTATTTAAATGTATTTCATACCTTTTTGAAATGTTGACCCTGATGTTACACATTTGCCTATTTATGGATAGAAATACCCATTTCAGATAGAATAAAGGCATTAGAATGAACCAGAGTCTGCCACAAGTAGAGCTCCTTCTGCAATAAACATCACACTGGGTGCAAGCCTCCCTGGACCCCCCTGGGCTGGGGGCACTGGCTGGCTACTCTTTCTATTTGCTGGCTGCTCTGTTCTTGTGGAAAACACTACTACCATAAGTTACATGGCCATTTGCTACTACAACCTCACATGAACAAAGCTTTATTTAGCCAAATATCATGTATGTGAATGCCAATAAGTGTGTTTATTTGTGGGTGGGGGGCATATGTGAGACTCGGTGCATGCTCAGTTGTACGGTTGTCCTCACCCTTGATAATGTTAGCGGTAGTAGTTAGGCATAGGCCCTAGGTCTTTAACACTTTTAATTTGATCTCTGTCATAGGTTAGTTTATGTAAGGGACCCTTATTTATCATATATAGGTCTAAACCTCTTCACTGACATTAACCAAGCTATGCACATCCCCTTCCGTTTTAAAGTAACTGCCCAGTGTTTCTAGATGTCTATGAAATCTCATATGTAATTACTTACAATATGAGTGAAATCGTTTTCCTTCAAAAAATTGGTAATTATGTAAAAAAGCAGCTTTTGTGTTGGAAAGGGTGTACCCCAACAACAGAATGGTGGGGTGTATACCGGCCATTAACAATGTTCATGCAATTAGACCGCTATTTGGCCAGCTCATCCTTCTCAGGAGTATGACGTCATACTTTGAGGAAATGGCAAGCATTTTGAAATGTCTGTTTTGATATACAAGTTTGAGGTGGGGTATTTTAAGTGTTTTTTGGGGGGGGGGGTTGTTTTCTCCAAATTATTCATTGGCCACATACGAGTATAAGACTAGTCAATAATGTTATTTGGGTATGAGTTAACAGAATATGAACTTTTTAAAAGTGAGATTTTAACTTGAAAATCTGACTGACTATATACAGTGGCAAGAGAAAGTATGTGAACCTCTTGGAATTACCTGGATTTCTGCGTAAATTGGTTATAAGATTTGATCTGATCTTCATCTAAGTGACAACAATAGACAAACGTAGTATGCTTAAGCTGACACAGCAATTGTTGTATTTTTCTTGTCTATATTGAATACATCATTTAAACATTCAGTGTAGGTTGGGAAAAGTATGTGATCCCCTAGGCCAATGACTTCTCCAAAAGCTAATTGGAGTCAGGAGTCAGCTAACCTGGAATCCAATCAGTGAGACGAGATTGGAGATGTTGGTTAGAGCAGCCTGATGCCTCATTGCCTGATGCCTCGAACAAAAGATATCTCAGAAGACCGAATATTAAGAATTGTTGACTTGCATAAAGTTGGTAAGTGTTACAAAATGATCTCTAAAAGCCTTGATGCTCATCAGTCCACGGTAAGACAAATTGTCTGTAAATGGAGAAAGTTCAGTACTGTTGCTACTTTCCCTAGGCGTGGCCATCCTTCAAAGATGACTACAAGAGCACAGTGCAGAATGCTCAATGAGGTTAAGAAGAATCCTAGATTGCCAGCTAAAGGCACATAAATCTCTGGAACACGCACACATCTTTGTTTACGAGTCTACGATACTTAAAACACTAAACAAGAATGGTGTATATGGGAGGACACCACGTAAGAAGCCACTGCTGTCCAGTGTCTGAAGTTTGCAAAAGTGCACCTGAATGTTCCACAGTGCTACTGGCAAAATATTCTGTGGACAGATGAAACTACAGTTGTGTTTGGAAGGAACACACAACACTGTGTGGAGGAAAAAAAGGCACAGCACACCATCAAAACCTCATCCCAACTGTGAAGTATGGCGGAGGGAGTATCATGGTTTGGGGCTGCTTTGCTACCTCAGGGCCTGGACAGCTTGCTATCATCGACAGAAAATTGAATTCCCAAGTTTATCAAGACAGCCTTACATTCTCTTGCAAAATATCTGTCCGCCAATTGAAGCTCAACAGAAGTTGGGTGATGCAACAGGACAACGACCCAAAACACAGAAGTTAATCAACAACAGAATGGCTTCAACAGAAGAAAATACGCCTTCTGGAGTGGCCCAGTCAGATTCCTGACCTCAACCCGATTGAGATGCTGTGGCTAGACCTCAAGAGAGCAGTCCACACCAGACATCCTAAGAATATTGCTGAACTGAAACAGTTTTGTGAAGAGTAATGGTCCACAATTCCTCCTGACCATTGTGCAGGTCTGGTCCGCAACTACAGAAAACATTTGGTTGAGGTTATTGCTGCCAAAGGACGGTCACCCAGTTTTTAAATCCAAGGGTTCACATACTTTTCCCACCCTGCACTGTGAATGTTTACACGGTGTGTTCAATAAAGACACGAAAATGTTTAATTGTTTGTTATTAGTTTAAGCAGGCTGTGTTTGTCTATTGTTGTGACCTAGATGAAGATCAGATCAAATTTATGCAGAAATTCAGGTATTTCCAAAGTGTTCACATACTTTCTCTTGCCACTATGGGTTTCAGCATGTTCGATGTGATCAGTTTTAAACAAGACGTTGTTTTGAGATGCAAGATCACTGATTCTATCTCAAACACACTTTCTGTCTCGTAGGTCACATGAGGGACCCCAACAACCAGGTGCAGGTGGTGAAGAACCTTCGCATCAGCGTCAACAACGTGGTGACACGCCCTTCTGTCCCTGCCTCCGGCGTCCCTGGCCATGCCCACCGACGTCTGCTCAGCGAGGTGGTGTTGACATGCCAACCGGCTGAGGGTGGTGTTGCCAATGTCATTACTGCTGGCGACTATGACCTCAATATTAGTGGTGAGTATATTCACAGCCCTTGAATTTTTCCACATTTTGTTGTTACAAGTTGGGATTTAATAGCCTTTTTTTTGTCAACGATCTACACAAAATACTCATGTCAAGGTGGAAGAAAAAGTATAACATTTGTAAAAATAAAATCTTCATTACATAACTATTCAACACCCCTGAGTCAATACATGTTAGAATCACCTTTGGCAATGATAACAACCAAGTCTTTCTGGGTCTCAAAGAGCTTTTCAGACCTGGATTGTGCAACATTTGCCTATTTTAATTTTTTTTCTAAATTCATCAAGCTCTGTCAAATTGGTTGTTGATCATCGCTGGACAACCATTTTCAGGTTTTGTCATAGATTTTCAAGTAGATTCAAGTCAACTGTAACTCGGCAACTCAGGAACATTCATGGTCTTCTTGGTCAGCAACTCCAGTGTAGATTTGGCCTTGTGTTTTAGGTTATTTTCCTGCTGAAAAGTGAATTCATCTCAGTTTCTGGTGGAAAGCAGACTGAACCAGGTTTTTCTCTAGAATATTTGCCTGTGCCTAGCTCCATTCCGTTCATTTTTTTTATCCTGAAAAACTACCTAGTCCTTAACAATTACAAGCATACCTGTAACATGATGCAGCCACCACTATGCTTGAAAATATGGAGAGTGGTACTCAGTAATGTGTTTTATTGGATTTGCTCCAAACATAACACTTTGTATTCAGGAGAAAATTGCTTCGAAGCTGTTGAGGAGCCTCTTGGTCCTAGACCTAGCGCTCTGGTACCGCTTGCCGTGCGGTAGCAGAGAAAACAGTGTATTACTTGTGTGACTGGAGTCTCTGACAATTTTATGGGCTTTCCTTTGACACCGCCTATTATATAGGTCCTGGATGGCAGGAAGCTTGGCCCCAGTGATGTACTGGGCCGTTCGCACTACCCTCTGTAGTGCCTTACGGTCAGATGCCGAACAGCTGCCATAGCAGGCGGTGATGTAATCGGTCACGATGCTCTCGATGGTGCCGCTGTAGAAACTTTTGCGGATCTGAGGACCCATGCCAAATCTTTTCATTTTCCTGAGGGGGAAAAGGTTTTGTTGTGTCCTCTTCATGACTGTCTTGGTATGTTTGGACACCAAGGAACTTGAAACTCTTGACCCGCTCCACTACAGCCCCATCGATGAGAATGGGGGCCTGTTCGGCCCGCCTTTTCCTGTAGTCCGCGATCAGCTCCTTAGTCTTGCTCACATTGAGGGAGAGGTTGTTGTCCTGGCACCACACTGCCAGTTGTCTGACCTTCTCCCTATAGGCCGTCTCATCGTTGTCAGTGATAAGGCCTACCACAGTTGTCATCAGCAAACTTAATGATGATGTTTGAGTTGTGTTTGGCCACTCAGTTGTGGGTGAACAGGGAATATAGGAGGAGACTAAGTACACACCCCTGAGGGGCCCCAGTGTTAAGGATCAGCGTGGCAGACGTTTTGTTGCCTACTCTTACCACCTTGGGGTGACCCGTCAGGAAGTCCAGGATCCAGTTGCAGAGGGAGGTGTTTAGTCCCAGAGTCCTTAGCTTAGTGATGAGCTTTGTGAACAGCATTCTCACATACGTGTTCCTTTTGTCCAGGTGAGAAAGGGCAGTGTGGAGTGCAATAGAGATTGCATCATCTGTGGATCTGTTGGGGTGGTATGTGAATTGGAGTGGGTATAGGGTGTCCGGGAGGATGCTGTTGATGTGAGCCATGACCAGCCTTTCAAAGCACTTCATGGCTACCGACGTGAGTGCCGCAGGGCGGTAATCATTTAGGGAGGTTACCTTTGCTTCCTTGGGCACGGGAACTATGGTGTTCTGCTTGGAACATGTAGGTTTTACTGACCCGGTCAGGGAGAGGTTGAAAATGCCAGTGAAGACACTTGACAGTTGGTCCGCACATGCTTTGAGTACACGTCCTGGTAATCCGTCTGGCCCAGCGGCTTTGAATGTTGACCTGTTTAAAGGTTTTGTTCACATCGGCTGCCGAGAGGGTTATTACACAGTCATCCAGGACAGCTGGTGCTCTCGTGCATGCTTCATTGTTGCTTGCCTCGAAGCGAGCATAAAAGGCATTTAGCTCGTCTGGTAGGCTAACGTCACTGGGCAGCTCGCGTTTGGGTTTCCCTTTGTAGTCCGTAATAGTTTTCAAGTCCTGCCACATCTGACGAGCGTCAGAGCATGTGTAGTAGGATTCAATCTAAATCTTGTATTGACGCTTTGCTTGTTTGATGGTTCGTCTGAGAGCATAGCGGGATTTCTTATAAGTGCCTGGATTAGTTTCCCGCTCCTTGAAAACAGAAGCTCTAGCCTTTAGCTCGATGCAGATGTTGCCTGCAATCCATGGCTTCTGGTTGGGATATGTACGTACAGTCACTGTGGAGACGACGTCATCGATGCACTTATTGATGAAGCCAATGACTGAGGTGGTGTATTCCTCAATGCCTTTGGATGAATCCCAGAACATATTCCAGTCTGTGCCAGCAAAACAGTCCTGTAGTGTAGCATCTGCCTCATCTGACCACTTCCTTATTGCGTGAGTCACTGGTACTTCCTGCTTTAGTTTTTGCTTGTAAGCAGGAATCAGGAGGATAGATTAGTGGTCAGATTTGCCAAATGGAGGGCAGTGGAGAGCTTTGTATAGAGTAAAGGTGGTTTAGGATTTTTTTTTCTCTGGTTGCACATGTGACATGCTGGTAAAATTTTGGTCAAACTGATAGGGCCAGTTTGCGCTGTTCTGTGAAGGGAGTAGTACACAGCGTTGTACGAGATCTTCAGTTTCTTGGCAATTTCTCGCATGGAATAGCCTTCATTTCTCAGAACAATAATAGACTGACCAGTTTCAGAAGAATCGTCTTTTTTTCTTCCCATTTTGAGCCTGTAATCAAATCCCCAAATGTTGATGCTCCAGATACTCAACTAGTCTAAAGAAGGCCAGTTTTATTGCTTCTTTAATCAGGACAACAGTTTTCAGCTGTGCTAACATAATTGCAAAAGGGTTTTCTAATGATCAATTAGCCTTTTAAAATTATATACTTGGATTAGCTAACACAACGTGCCATTGGGACACAGGAGTGATGGTTGCTGATAATGAGCCTCTGTATGCCTATGTAGATATTCCATAAAAAATCTGCCGTTTCCAGCTACGATAGTCATTTACAATATTAGCAATGTCTACACTGTATTTCTGATCAATTTGATGTTATTTTAATGGACAAAAAAATTGATTTTTTTTTCAAAAACAAGGACATTTCAAAGTGACCACAAACTTTTGAACGGTGTTTGTGTACCTTTATTATTCCCTGCAAGCCCTACCACACCTCCCCCAATTGGAGTAAACTAATAAACAATAACACTTAGGCTTCTACTTCCAGCTTATACATACTATACACATCTTACAGACACAATCTATTTTACAATTGTTATATTTTGTTTTTAGTCCTGGCCTTCCTCTATTTTTGATGTCCATGCAGTTTGATTTCTATTTGCCATGTATTTGTAACTGTGCTATTTCACAAATGTTCTTAACCTATATTCATTTTACAGACCCCGTATGTTTTACGTTTTGTCTTATTATTAGTCCCACCCGTCAGCTCCATTCAACCCCTTCCATCTATCTCTTAACACCCTCCATTTTGGATTTCTATTTGCCATATATTTTTCAACTGTGCTGTGATGCTTCACGGAAGTACTGAACCTTTTTATTCTCATAGTTTCTACAGATTATGAATTTAAATAAACTTTTTTGCTGAAACAATTATTATATTATTTATCTATGACTTTTTAAATCACACAGTATTGCTAACTGCAGCGTTAGCTCTAGGTAAATGTTGCAATTCCTGGATCTGTGACCAAAAATGAGCTACATATGGACAGTACCAAAATAAATGATCTAATGACTCTGCCTCCTCGCAGCAAAATCTGCAGAGCTGGGAAGATTGTATCCCGTGTGTGTGTATATATGTGTGTGTGTCATTTTGCGTGTCAATTCATAAACCATGTGCCATGGAATCGGTACATCAAAAATCTCTTTCCAACTATTTTGCAACTTTTATGGCACAGCTGTCCATTTTTTTGGCCCTTAAATGAAACTGGTGTATATTTTTTATTTACGATAATTTATTTTTAACCAATTTTGGTCACTTTTTCCCCCTTCCACTTGCCTCTTCCATTTTTGTGGCAATGGTGCAATTATTTCGTTGTAATTTTGGGTAGAGTAGACATTTCCATATGTCTGTGTTAGCTGCATATGTGACAACTCCACCAGTCTTATTGATATCATTTATAAAGATTATACCTTTTTTTTTATCATTTAAGGTTTTTTATCAATTAGTATATTTGAGTTTAACCACAATATTTGTTATATTATTTCTGTCTTTTCTGGTGGATTAAACTGAAATTGCAACCAACTTTATAAGGCTTGTTTAAAAAGAATTACGTTTTGGAGATTTTGTTTTCAAATAACAAAGTGAGCGGTTGTAATCTGAATAAAGGGAAAAAGGCCGTTCTTGAACATGGGGGGAGACATTACTAATTTACTCGGATTTAAGTATAACTTTTGTATAACTGATGCCTTTAGTGAGCGGTCTAATGATTTTAATATTTAATAATTTCTTCCCTCCGAATTCATATTCATTATATAAATAGACCCTTTAAATTTTTTCTGGCTTGCCATTCCATATAAAATTGAATATTTTTTTGCTCATATAATTTAAAAAGCTGGTTGCTAGCTGTAGGCAAAACCATAAGCAAAATAGGTAAACTGTGATATGACTAAAGACTTAATCACGGTGATTTTTCCACAAATAGACAGGTATTTTCCTTTTCCGTGGTAGCAAGATCTTAACTATTTTTGGTGACTTTCTATAAAAAAGTATTGGAGTGAGATCATTTCTTTCTTTCGGGACATGTGTATCGAGTATGTCCACATCCCCGTCAGACCATTTTATTGGTAAACTAGTTGCATTTTTTGTGATTCAATACGTAATCATTTACACTTATCATAATTTGGTTTTAATCCAGAGGTTAGATAAATTATCTTGAGCCTGTGAGGCTGTGGAGGAATTGTAATTGTGGATTTAAAAGAACATCAATCAGTGTACAAAGACACCTTTCTTTATTGATGCATTATCCAAAGTGTAAATCATAACTTACCATGCTCAAAGGGATATTAAATGTCTCCTTTTATTTTACCCATCTACCAATAGGTGTCCTTCTTTGTGAGGCATTGGAAAACTGCCCTGGTTTTTGGATGAATCTGTTTTTTTTATTTACCTTTTTATTTAACTAGGCAAGTCGGTTTAGAACAAATTCTTATTTTCAATGACTTGTTCTGCCCCTGAACAAGGCAGTTAACCCACTGTTCCACGGTAGGCTGTCATTGAAAATAAGAATTTGTTAACTGACTTGCCTAGTTAAATAAAGGTGTAAAAGAAAATTACAAATGAGGTACAGAGATGTGGTAGTCCTTCAAAAATCATGTTTAACACTATTGCACACACTGAGTCCATGCAACAAAGCAATTTTTTTGTACTCCTGAACTTATTTAGGCTTGCCATAACAAAGGGGTTGAATACTTATTGACTTGACATTTCAGCCTTTAATGCATTTGTAAACATTTTGAAAAACATAATTCCACTATGACATTATGGGGTATTTTGTGTAGGCCAGAGACCCAAAATCAAAATGTTAAGTCATTTTAAATTGAGGTTGTAACACAACAAAATGTGAAAAAAAGCCAAGGGGTGTGAATACTTTCTGAAAGCACTGTATGTCTATTTTGTTTTTGTAGCCCTGGTTGTCCTGAAAAGGTTGGTGGTTGAATATGGTTGGGCTATACATGCAGAAATGGTTAAATATAAGGGCTGTACATGCAGATAAATGAAAAGCCATTTTTGCTTTGGGGBGGGGGGGGGGGGGGGGAGTGGTGCGTCCTCCGAAACACAACCCAACCAAGCAGCACTGCTTCTTGACACAATGCCCTCTTAACCTGGAAGCCAGCCACACCAATGTGTCGGATGAAACACTGTGCACCTGGCGACCATGTCAGCGTGCACTGCGCCCGGCCCGCCACAGGAGACGCTAGTGTGCGATGGGACAGGGACATCCCTGCCGGCCAAACCCTCCCCTAACCCGGGTGACGCTGGGCAAATTGTGAGTCTCCCGGTCGTGGCCGGCTGCGACAGAGCCCGGACTCGAACCCAGAATCTCTAGTGGCACAGCTAGCACTGCGATGCAGCGGGAAGCCCTGGTAAACATGCATTCTGACAAGCAGTCAATGCACAACAATTCTTGCAATCATGGGGAAAACGGCAGTTTTAATGGCCGTTGTTAAAAAACATCATAAATAAATTTACTGTAAAAAATGTGTATTTAGACTCCGTGTAGGCCATACATTTTTTGTTTTGTTGCATTATTTAAACTTAGATAGATAATGCATTTCAAACATCTCCATCAGCCGGTAGAGTTTCCCAAAAGATGCACCTTATGCGAGCCAATTCATGTGACGGACATGAACATGTCCATTAAACTTAGAGGGCAAATTTTAATATGCAACAACTAGGATGGTTTGTTAATGTGACTAGGATTGTGCCTTTGGCTTCTGGACAACCATAGACAGTTGATATGAAAACCAGTAGGACAGAAATGCGGTGAGTTTTTTTTGTTATTAGCTTAGCTGTTCGCTGCTTCGTGCTGCTCCTCTCTCTCCCACTGCTCCCTGCAGCCTCCGTCTGTGAGTTGCCTAGCAGCAAGTCTCCGTTCTGGCTTGCTCACTCTAAATAGAGACAGGCATTAGTTGATGTAAGAAAGCTACTTTCTAGCTCTATAAACTCACTGTACGTTATTTTTGGCAAAATAATAATTCCGATCCATCAAGACACTGTTCCTGTTTTATGACTGACACAATTTGTTAAATTCTGACACCAATTTAATTCTGCAAAACAATGCAAATGAACCTATAGACTGATAAGCATGTCCAGTCAAATTTATTTTCAGATGCTAACTGGAGGCGAGCATGGTTTCTGTCTGCCAAATTAGTGTGACAGTCAGGCAACCTCCATAGTGCAGTCAAAGTAAAACTGAGAAGTTGGGCTTGGGCAGCCACAAGCCATAGCTGACTCCATTGAGTACACAGTACCACCAAAGCTGTTATCTGTGGTACAACCTCAGTCCCTTCTAAATTCCTATCGTGTCAAATCAGCCTCAAGTCCATTGTGCGTGAGATGGCGCTGTCGATCACGATTAAATGTCATTGAGCAAGCAAACGCTGAGACGAGGGCGCAGAGGAGAGATGAGTGCCGCGAGCACACAGGCCAGTCAAGAGTGAAGAAATGGTCTCGAGAGAGCAGAGGATGTCCCGCAATCCAACATGCCAGACGTGAGAGCTTGCTAGTGTGATTTTGGGCAAGCAGAACCTCATTGCTCCAGATCACTTTTGGGTTTCAACAATTGCTTTTTTCCCCCCGATTGAAATCCAATCTAGTGGTGGTGGTGGGCAATCTATCCGGTGCGTGTCTAGAAACCTTTGATTGGTCACTTACACTGGAGTGATGGACAAACGAACATGCTTACCCTTGGCCAGTCCAGTGTGTGATTGCATGACATCCAACAGATCGATGTGCTTCAGAGCCGGCTGTTTAGCTTGCAAGCCAGCTTGAACAGTAAGCACAGAACGATTCATTTTAAATGCAAATGAATTACTTAAATCATACAATGTGATTTTCTGGATTTGTTTTAGATTCCGTCTCTCACAGTTGAAGTGTACCTATGATAACAATTACAGACCTCTACATGCTTTGTAAGTAGGGAAACCTGCAAAATCGGCAGTGTATCAAATACTTGTTCTCCCCACTGTATATGTAGAAAAATGAATGTAGCAACTACATCCACTACAGATTGACCCTTTTTAAGTCTTTCAAAACTGTGTGATGTGTCCATTAGACTAATGGATTATTATTATTATTTTTATCCGCATGAATTAGTTTGAGCAATAAGACCTACTTTTATTCCAAAGGCTGGGGTCCTCACTATGCAGCTGTTATGAGCTCATTTTTCACTGGCTGTCCACTGGTTTCAAAAACAATGATTGATTGTCAGCTTAAGCTTCTTGAATTCAACCATTTTTGGGTTCAAATACACATTTAGATTTGTTTACAGCCATCCACAACAACCACAATCCGTAAGTCGCAAATAGCTAAATGAGAGGGCAGCAGTGTGATTCACATCCGTGCGCTATGTAGATATCAATAATATGTCATATCCGTATCGCCGTAGACTACACTTCTGTCATCCTTATCGCCAAGTGTTTATTAAAGTTGGATAGTCTTTGGAGCTTGACAGCAGTTGCACCATTGGAAGATATACCTTGGACTGTAGCCTACAAAAGCCTGTTCCTGCACTTTTCCTGCGCTCGATCAAAAACATTTGGTGTGTCGCCGCAGTGGTCTCTGACTTGTGGTCAGACTCACTCAGGCGGAACAAATTTAAACTTATGCCTTTTTTCAATGTTGATTTGAATGTCATTGAGAAAACAACATAAGTGTCAGATTTTTTTCTTCTCACATCCTTTCTGAATTGAAGTATAATCATCTTAGTTTTTCAAAAGTATCTAATCTGATTACAATATGTTTGCTGGTAACGGATTACAGTTACCGTTTTTTGTAATCCCTTGCATGTAAATTTCCCCAACCCTGCATGTGGGTACACAAATAATAATGGCATGATGGTAACATTGAAAGGAAGGGCTCGTTAAGAGAGTGTGCAGAAATTGAGAGAAAGGCAGGATTTAATATTTAGGGTATTTATTAAGCCCAAGGGCGCGCACACAAAGCATATGGGGATTTTTTATAATATGGAGACACGAAGGGGAGACCCTTCTACAATAACAGTACATAACCAGTGCCAAATAATAGAATGTAAACTGAAATGAATGATTAACCAGCTAAACTCAGGTTAACATGTAATGATTGTCCACACTACATTCAAAGGAGGATTGAGGAGAAGCACCGCCATGCGTTCTCCAAACATTTAATTGAGGAAACAGATTTGTTTTATAGTAATTGTCTAATTTCACAGACAATAGTAGTTCCCAAATCAGTGTCAAAATATTTCAATTTGGTATTTTTTTCGTTGTTTTGATTACATGCAGTAATACAGAAGTCAAATCGCATAGGTAGTCTCATCAGCTGTTATCAGCAAGCTAGAGCCATCTGTGGAAAGAGCACAAAGTCGATCAAAGATATACTGAATAAAAATATAAACGCAACACATTTTACAATTTTTCTGAGCTACAGTTCATATAAGGAAATCAGTCTATTTAAATAAATTAGGCCCCAATCTGGATTTCGCATTATTTGGCAGGGGCGCAGACATGGGTGGGCCTGAGAGGGCATAGGCCCACACTCTTGGGAGACTGGCCCACCCACTGGGGAGCAAGACCCAGCCAATCGGAATTAGTTTTTCCCCACAAAAGTGCTTTGTTAGACATAACAAAGCACTTTGTTAGATCCCGCGGGTGAAGAAGCCAGATGTGAAGGTCCTGGGCTGGCCTGGTTACACATGGTCTGCGGTTGTGAGGCCGGTTGGACGTACTGCCAAAATCTCAGAATCTGGGGTTCAGAACTTCACATTTTAGTGGCCTTTTATTGTCCCCAGCACAAGGTGCACCTGTGTAATGATCATGCTGTTTAATCTGCTTCTTGATATACCACACCTGTCAGGTGGATGGATTATCTTGGCCAAGGAGAAATGCTCACTAACAGGGATGTATACAAATTTGTACACAAAATTAGATGAATAAGCTCTTTGTGCATATGGAACGTTAATGGTATATTTATTTCAGCTTATGAAACATGGGACCAACACTTTACATGTTGCATTCATATTTTTGTTCAGTGTGTATATACACTGCTCAAAAAAATAAAGGGAACACTTAAACAACACAATGTAACTCCAAGTCAATCACACTTCTGTGAAATCAAACTGTCCACTTTAGAAGCACACTGATTGACAAATAAATTTCACATGCTGTTGTGCAAATGGAATAGACAAAAGGTGGAAATTATAGGCAATTAGCCAGACACCCCAATAAAGGAGTGATTCTGCAGGTGGTGACCACAGACCACTTCTCAGTTCATATGCTTCCTGGCTGATGTTTTGGTCACTTTTGAATGCTGGCGGTGCTCTCACTCTTAGTGGTAGCACGAGACGGAGTCTACAACCCACACAAGTGGCTCAGGTAGTGCAGCTCATCCAGGATGGCACATCAATGCGAGCTGTGGCAAGAAGGTTTGCTGTGTCTGTCAGCGTTGTGTCCAGAGCATGGAGGCGCTACCAGAAGACAGGCCAGTACATCAGGAGACGTGGAGGAGGCCGTAGGAGGGCAACAACCCAGCAGCAGGACCGCTACCTCCGCCTTTGAGCAGGAGGAGCACTGCCAGAGCCCTGCAAAATGACCTCCAGCAGGCCACAATGTGTCCTGGATGAGCTGCATACCTGAGCCACTTGTGTGGGTTGTAGACTCCGTCTCGTGCTACCACTAGAGTGAGAGCACCGCCAGCATTCAAAAGTGACCAAAACATCAGGCAGGACAGCATAGGAACTGAGAAGTGGTCTGTGGTCACCACCTGCAGAATCACTCCTTTATTGGGGGTGTCTGGCTAATTGCCTATAATTTCCACCTTTTGTCTATTCCATTTGCACAACAGCATGTGAAATTTATTGTCAATCAGTGTTGCTTCCTAAGTGGACAGTTTGATTTCACAGAAGTGTGATTGACTTGGAGTTACATTGTGTTGTTTAAGTGTTCCCTTTATTTTTTTGAGCAGTGTATTTTGACATGTAGTAATTATCTCTGCAAAACAAAAATCCCTGCTCAAATGAATATTTTGCTTGCAGCAAAGATGTTCCTCTCGACCCCGCTGTCTGTGCGCTCGTGAGACCCATCCTCTGCTTGCTGGACCACGTTCTGAGCTCTCGACTGGTCTGTGCACTAGTGGCACTCATTCTCTGCTCGCAGGACCCCGTTCTCCACTCATTGTTTGCTTGCTCAATGATGGACTTTAGAGGCTGATTTGACGCCATAAGTTCCTGGGCCAAGACCGATATGAGAAGAATGAACTCTGGCCACAGGTTTAGTAATAGTAAAACTAAGACAGAACAGAGGCCTGGAATCATCACCTGGTTAATGAGCTGTAGGAATGTAGTGTTGATGAGGAATGAGAAGTCCTGTAGTTTCCCAGACTGTCCTGTAGAGGGCAACAAACACTAAGGAGAGAACATGGGGGAGAGGGATGACCTGGAGTTATTTAGTATATATATTTTTTTTTTGACAATAACAGCAAAGGTATATTTTATTTATTTTTATTGTACCTTTATTTAACTAGGCAGGTCAGTTAAGAACAACTTCTTATATTAAATGATGGCCTAGGAACGGTGGGTTAACTGCCTTGTTCAGGGGCAGAACGACAGATTTTTACTTTGTGAGCTCGGGGATTCGATCTTGCAACTTTTCGGTTACTAGCCCAATGCTCTAACCACTAAGCTACTTGCCGCCCCAAGTGTAGTGTAGTATGGGGGGTGATTTCCATGTTGATTTATTTTGTTAATTTCCTCATTACTGACCTTCTTCCCTCATTTTATTTTCTCTTTTACTCACCTGGATGACCCTTGGGTAAGAGCTTTCCTACAATCTCTGCCCTCTAACCTATACTTTACAGGTCACACCTTTTGACAATGGATTATAAATATCCATAAAAGCTTTTATTTACCTTAAATCAGCTCTGTGAAATGCTCTTTGCAGGACATTCTTTCTCACTGTATCTGATATGAATGTAGCCTAGAGAAATAATATATTTTGTGTTCAATTTCGGGAAAGTATAAAACAAAAAAACGGGTTCATGAAGATTCTGGTTCCATTTTTCAAAGAATCAGCTTTGGGCAATGTTGTTGCAATGTTGTTGTGGTGATGTTACCACAGAGCGTGCCCCTCTTACAGTCCACTTCCGCAAACCTCTCCAATCCCCTCTATTGCTCCCGTACTATTAGTGGACCTTGCTTGGGTCAAACAGCCTCCTCTAACCCTAACCTAAAGTTAAGTCAATCCAACCATGTCCCTCCTATGTCTCCCTTTGACCTATGAATGGAGCATACACATGACATGTTCTGTCGTCAATGTTTTGTTGAATGCTAAACTGAAAGCTAAGCTTGTGATTTGGGCTAACCTTTTCTCCAAGCTATCTATAGGAGCACATTTGTAGGTTAAAGTGGGAGCCATGGTGGTAAGATTGACCCTAGTCTCAGTCTCCTATAATGCTGCGCTTCCCTGGTTTTATTGGTCATAACTACAATCTACTATGTGAGATCGTGTATATCTATGATGTTGGTACTGTAGATCTATGAGTGGTGAACATCAGTGGGTGCTCCTGTACAGGTAATGGGATGTTGCTAACGCTAGTCCCTGACTCTCTCCCCCTGTCAGATCGCTCTCTTAAAGCTAGCGTCCCCTGGTACAGTGACTGGAGGGACACACTAACGGAACTCAGCACCTCCAAGCACTACACAGGTACCTGTACTCTCACCTCACCTCACCTGGCCCACAGGTGTGTGGGGGGAGGGCCCTCCCTCTTCTCTCCATTTACAGCTATCCCTCCCTCCCTCCGTTCCTCCCTCCCTAACTGTGTAGCAGACTGTCCTTTTCTCCTCTCTAGTCTCTCCGTAGCAGACCCGTTTAGTGAACTCTACCATCTCTCCTTATTCTTTCTGCTCTCTCACAAGGTAGTAGTTTCAGATGTCCATATCAGGGATGTGATTTTTTTTCTTTTCTTCTTACATTTTCTTCCATGTATAAGCAAAAATCCCAAATTTCCTGTTTTTACTATGTTGTCCTGATCACATCCCTGCATATGTTTGTGTACTTTTCCATATAAGTAAGTGTACTCTGTACTGGTTGTCTCAGAAATGGTCTTGTTATGTGGGTTCATGAAGTGACTCAGGGCATTAGAGCTCATTTTGATATAATCTTGGTAATGGAACTATCTTTTCCTGCATCCTACACCAAAAGGAAGAACATTGGACACATAAAATAGTCTCTTCATATATAAAGGATGGGTGTAAAGTGGGATCATTTAGTCAGTGTTCTTCCGTCTCCCATTTATATATCTATATCTAAATCCCAGGATATTAGATAGGGTGTCTTGTAAGATATCCGCATTCCAGAGTCCTGAGACTTGAGCCAGTGGAAATGGAAACTATGCTTTCTATCTTAGGCTGTTTGAAGTCAGGGTGGGTAATTGTTTATGTCCTGAACACTCTTCCTGTACTCTCACTTCTGTGCTCTATCAGTCAATTAGATTTTATTTATACAGGCCTCAAAGTGCCTTAGTCATACATAGGCCCCCTAATTGGCTATGGCCTATTGCTTTCTGAGCCGCATCTCTGGGCACTCGGACTTCCCCCCGGCATTAACTCTTACTCCAAGTTAAAGGGTTTTCTCTCAAACAGTGAATTAATGTTGATAACAGGGAATTGGAATTGATTCAAAACAGAAGGCTTTAAACTGAGATGAATCTTGACTGCCGCGTGCGTGCTTCTCAGTTACTGACATCACTCACTGACCTGACTGAAGTGAGCTCTCTGATGCTCACTCCTGACTCACTCACGCAAGGTTTCTCTTGAAGCCTGTGGCTTTATTTAGTAGCAAACAGACCTGGGTTCAAATACTATTTGGAGTAATTTCAAGTACTTTGTTGCCTGGAGTGCCAGGTAGGCAGTGTTTGCACTTTTGGGACTTTTCTATTGGTCCTGTTGTGCCAGGCAAGCTCAATCAAGCACAGGTTAAGTATTGGAAATTATTTCAAATAGTACTTGAAGCCAGGTCTGTAAGTAGCATAGAACTCCTGATCTGTTTGGTTTTCTCTCAATCAGTAGGTTACTAACTGGTGGTCCTCGTGATGGAAGACACATAGCATGCCTGTTTGTACACAAGCATAGCACAAGTGTTAAAAACACAGACAATTTGTTTGATGAAATCCAATGTTGGTGTATTTGGTCATTCTGGGTACACTTGTCACCAAATTTGTGGGCAGTGACATTAACAAATTGTTTTGACTTGACGTCATCTTTTGTCTTTACATTTTTCAAGGCCGAGCACTGGTTGCTTTAGAGATTATTTTGAATAATTTGCCTGCCATAAAATGACTGTAAATGTATTACTGCCTAATCATCTGTAAAATGGACCAGAGTGTCGCATGTTGATCCTCATAATGCTGTTGTGCCTCTGTCTGTGTTCTGATGAATGTGGAAAGAGGGAGTCATAGTCTGAGGTGTCACGAAGGAGCTGTTCAGAGAACTCACACCAGAGATGGCAGAATTACCCGGGTTGCGTTCATTAGGGCACCCCATTTCTTAAAGCTCATGAGATCTTCTTATTGGACCAGTTCAGATAGTACCCGAGTCAGTATGCAGACTACGCTTCGCACTCATTCTTTGTTTCCTCACACACACACAGGTGTTACTTTACGTAGTTGATGTCTACATTTGGCCATGGTAACATTATATACTCCTGCTGATTTTTGTTATTCGGACAATAATTGGTGAATCTCTTGATGACAAATGTAGTCTACAACGAGCAGCATGATGCTCTCTGCATCTCGAATGGGTTTAGGATAAAAGAAGAATCCGGAAGTGGTACAAACCCTTTTCTCATCTGGCTAATCAGTAATTCATCTAATTTCTCTCACAGAGTATCATTTATTGCGGCTCCGCGATCAGACCCTTCAGCTGTGTGTGTGTGAGGGTTGGGCGACGTCGACCTTTGTTCTATCGTGATTATGTACCCATCAAACATTGCTATACATAGTATTTCTTCCTATTGGCCAGCCCTCCCCCCCGCCCCAAACTCAACTTAAGTGACTATTGGGCGAAAGATAATGATGTTTAAGCCTGGGCAGAGGCTAAGTGCACATTTTTTTTCAAATATTCCTTTCTGGTGGACGAGCTTCAGCATGGAACAGGTGTGTCTGTGTGGCGCGCACATGATGGAGCAGTGACTGTTCCTCAGGCAGTCTGTCTTACCATAGTGAGTTAGGTTAGACATCATGGGCTGGATAGAAGCAGTGTACCGTATTCAGAACTGGATAATTACTATTCTATGAGGCAAATAAAGCAAGTAAAGAATATTCTAGATCTCATAAAGCTGTGATTGAGAGAAGCCTATGCTTTAGGCTGTAGATTGTCCGTCTTGTTAAAGCTGCAACTTTAGGACAGCGCCTTAAGCTAGAATAATTGGGAAACAAGCTACTGTTCCTAACTAACTTTTATGATAGGCCTAGTAGGAGGATAAGTTTAGTCATTTTTCAGTCCTGCATGGATCATTTCTTTCTTAATAAGCTTAAACTTGTGCGAGACTCCGTTTCTTTACTCTGCGGCGCCAGTGACGTTAAAGTAGGCTAAGCCATCGTCTGTCGCGTCCCCATCGACGATGCCTGTCAATCATTGATAGACTATGCTATCGTAATATCGCTCAACCCTAGTGTGTGTGATGGCCTCTCCTGGCTGGTTGACCCTGGTGTGTGTAGACCTCTCTCTGCAGCCCCCCAACCCCCCCCCCCCCTCCCCGGGTGTCGGCTACAGGTGCTCTATGCAGCTCCACTCTCAGGGTGGTGGTGTGGAGGTGAGACCTGGTTAGAGTAATGTTCTCTCTCTCTCTCTCATCTTGTTGTCCTATCTCTCCAGCCACGACTCCCTGGTTTGAGGCGTACAGAGAGAGCTTCCTCCAGTCCATGCCTGCCTCCGACCATGAGTTCCTCAACCACTACCTCGCCTGTATCCTTCTCACTGCTTCAACGTAGTAGAATGAACACTGATGATGAGAGAAGTTCTCTCTCTCTCTCTCTCACTCACTCCTTTTTCTCACGGTCTTCTTTTACCACCTCTGTTTTCACCGTCCTTTCCCCACCCTCCCTCGTTCTCCGTCTGCGTGGTTGCCTCCCCCTTTCCTTCTCGCTCTCTTTGGTTGTGGTTCTTTGACGGCCGTCCCTGCAGGTCTGTTGGTGGTGTCGTCCAGTGAGGCTGTACCAGTGGAGAAGTTCCTCAAGCTGTCTCAGGAGCAGCACAGGATCCAGCACAGCGGCGAGTACACCAACCCCAAGTGGTTCATCCCCAACACACTCAAGTACTACGTCCTACTGCACGACATGAGCCAGGGAGACGAACAGAGGTGAGTAGTAGTGACGCAAACACCGCAGACATGCAAGTGCGCACACAACATCTCAGACAGCCAGGCCTATGACCTCGGCTCTTCTTCTCTTTAATCCACTGACCTCGGCTAACCCTGTGTGCGCGTGCGACCCCCCCCCCCCCCCCCCCCCCCCCCCCCCCMCCCCCCCCCCCCCCCCCCCCCCCGCCCCCCCGGGCGCGGCCCCCCCCCCCCCCCCCCCCCCCGTCATTAGACCGAAGCAGTAATCAGGAAGGTGTTGACGCCGCTCCTCATCAGCAGTTATGGATTCCCTTAATTCTCTCTCTCTCCCCCTCTCTCTCAGGGCTGACTCTGTGTATGAGGATATGAAGCAGAGGTATGGTGCTCAGGGTTGTTACCTGTTGAAGGTCAACTCTCGTACGGCGGCAGCGGGAGCAGACGAACAGATCCCAGACCCATGGAGCCAGTACCTTCACAAGAGTAGCCTGCAAAGCCAGGTACAGTTGGGGCCCAGACAAAGTGTTCCAAGTATCTAGTTGCTAATGTACAGTAGCATACAACCGACAGTACCATTGTCGGGTTCATTAGGACACATTGTTTTGCGACGGAAAAAGATGGACGTTGATTATTGGACAAGTTCAGCTTAGCACCTTCCTGTTTTACTCCGTTTCTGAATATTTTCTTCCGTTGCGTGCCTATTAAACATGACTCATCTTTTTGTGGTTGCTCATGGCTGTTCCAGGATCAGTATGAGGATCCAGCCCCTGTAGTGGTGAACAACACGGCTGTAGAGAACAACGTAGGAGGAACATCCGAGGTGGACGGACACGACTCGGAAGAGAAAGGTGAGCGTAGCCACTTCGGCAGTACTCGGGAGCTGAAGATTTCCATGGCGTCGGCCACTCCTCAATCCGACTGCGTCTACGCGTACTCGTGGCTCAGCAACTCCAAGGTGGTTGGGAGTGCTCATCCACGGAAATGTATTTCAAACGTGTAAAATACACATTTGTATAGTTGAAGCCTCTTTTACACCTCCGTTGTGTATCTGATTCGTTCCTCTCACTCTACTGAAAGATTGATGGCATAAATAAATAAATACACAGCTCTAGTTCAGCTGACTTATTTAATGCAGATATACTCTATGCTCTTTACTAATCTATGCTCTTTACTAATCTATCTGAAGCCTGCCTGGGTTGACAACGTGGTGTTGATGATTTGTTCAGATTGAGTTTCCCAACATTCTGGACGCACATCCATCATGTGCTTAATGTACTTGACCATGTTTTGTTGTTGTTTACCCAGACGGAATCACCAACAGTCTGGCCACACGCCTTCACATTGTTGACAATGACATTGTGTGTCGTTTATCAGACGGAGTCTTGGTCAACAGTCTGGACAGCACCCATCCCCTCCAGCTGGATGCACCCAGTGACACGCCCGGTAGCCTCGATGCTCTCAGGGCCGTCGCCGTGGAAACCAAGCCACCGCCCCTCGCCACGGGAGTGGCAGCGGCCACCAGCCATGGGGCGTGCCTCACGCTGAACGACCACGACCGCATCAGACTGTTCATCCAGGAGTTTACCTTCAGGGGACTACTGCCTCACATAGAGAAGAACATCAGACAGCTCAATGACCAGGTAGAGACACGCATGCACAATGACCATTAGACGGCTCAGTGACCGCGTAAACGCTTGCTCCGGTACGCTCTGTGTTGTTCTTATATTGACACGTTTATTGGTAACTGTCCGGCCGTGACTGCTGCCATATCAACCTCCTGTCAATATTGATTCATCAGTCCTTCTGCTATCGCAATTTTTTTGTTTTGTTGCAAAATCGCCAATTCCCTGCATGTTATGCGAGGACTTTCAAATTTAACCAATAACCACATAAAACAGTCAAATCACTTCAATATTACAGCATAAAACTGTCAAGTTACTGCACTACAAAAAAAAAAAAAAAGTGGACAAAATCATTGTAGATTGCCATGCAAAAATCAAGCATTTTTGCCTGCAAAAAGCACTCCCAAAAAAAGCTGCGAAATCTTGGAGGGATTGATGGACATGATCAATGATATGACCGTTGGCCTCCTAATGATCTGAACTCATTCCTTCTCTCTCCCTCCACCTCTCCCGCTCTTCATCCCTCCCTCTGTAGCTGGTCTCCAGGAAAGGCTTGAGTCGCTCTCTTTTCTCTGCTACTAAGAAGTGGTTTGGAGGTGGGAAAGTTCCAGAGAAGAGTATCGCTGAACTGAAGAACACTTCTGGCCTACTGTAAGTACACCCCCTTCCTCCTCAACTTCCTCTTCATCACCATCATATCACCATTAGCGAGGAGATTGTCCAGTTAGCTTTGGTCTTAGCACTTACGATCACACTGCTTACTGACTAGTGTTTGTCAAGGACGGAAGAGTCCTCTCATTATTAACAGATCACGCCTTGGATCACACTGTGTGCATACCCTATGTACCAGACAATCACATTTACTGTGTTCAACCATCCATGTGTCTGATCAAAGGTGCAGAAGGACAGGATGGAGAGAGTTAGAACTCATCAGAGATTAGCTCTAGGCTTTCACCCAAAGCAGTGTACAGTTTGCATATTGAATTCTTCTGGATGGAGGTTTGCCATCAGCCTATGGGCCCTGGTCAAAAGTAGTACACTAAATAGAGAACACTAGGCTGCCATTTGGTGAGGCAACTTCAGAATGGTTCTGGATGGCAGTTTGCTAACACCTTCATCTCCTGAGCTGTCTGACCTTTGCTCTCCGTCCTGTGTGATGTCATTAGCTATCCCCCAGAAGCCCCTGAGCTGCAGATCAGGAAGATGGCTGACCTTTGTTTCCTGGTTCAGCTCTATGACCTGGCGTACAGCTGCTACCACACGGCCAAGAAGGATTTCCTCTCTGACCAGGCCATGCTCTATGCCGCTGGGGCACTGGTGAGAACACGCACATACACTGATGGAAAGAGAACGCGCATACACACACTCTCAAAGAGAACGCACATGCGTGAACACACACACACACACACACGTGCATACACGTGCTCATACACACACGTCGCATGCACACACACAAAATACATTTTCTTGAAGGTTTGTGAACTGTCTCGCGGAAAGGACACAGCAGGATGTAAGGTTGAGATGCCAGAAGGTAAAGTAAGTGCTTGGCGGCAGCAGCAGCACATCAGCAGTACTGAGACTGAGCACACGCACATCAATCTACCCTGCACCTCTGAATGACGTCAGCAAAACATGTTTTTGTTGTACTCTTGGAGAACTGAGCAGTACGATATCTACCACAGCAGACTAGAAAGAAAATAAATGTGGAGTTTTTCCTGTAGAATGTTCAGAGGGGTCATGGAACATATAGAACAAAGACTGTAATTTGATGTCTGAGAGAACCGAAGCGTAATTGAAGGCACAGAGACAGAACTAGAGGTGGCGTCACCGGTGCACATCTGAAGAAAGCATCGTGACAACATCGTAATCTTACTTTCCCTAGACAGATATACAACACTGAATGATATTGGAAAATGGCCACACACACACACCGTATTGATCTCCCTGCCCTCTGCTGCCCGTCCTAGCATCCTGCGGTTTTAAGGATGCTGCCACGCCTCATGGCTTTCTGGGTCACCGGAATATTAATGGCAGACAGGTGTGTGTGTGTGTTTAGCCAGAATATTAATGGCAGTCCGATGGTCTGGAACCGTGACCGCCCCTCACGTGTCTGATACCTAGCCACATCACACCCACCATTTATAACACTCAACACTGATGGTTGTATGGATATATGAGAAATATATTTGAAATGATTATCTTTCTCTTCTTTTGCTGCCCCTCTCTCACTCTGCTCTCTTTCTCCTCTCTCTCATTCATCTCTTTCCCCTTATCTCCCCCCTCTTTCTCTCTGCATCCATCCGTCTCACTCATCTCTCTGTCTGTAGGAGATGGCAGCAGTGTCTGCGTTTCTACAAGTTGGGGCTCCAAGGCCGTATCCAGCACACTACATGGACACGGCAATACAGACCTACAGAGATTGTCCAAGTACGACATTCACCACACCACCACACACACACACACACACCACCACACACACACACCACACACACACACACACACACACACACACACACTTTCATGTGCTGTCACAAAATTGCACATTGACTAACAATGCCCAGTAGGCTAAAATAACCAGCCTCATAGCTGAAAAGCCGCATGCAAGCCACAAAACTACAATAGGCTCTCACCCCTGTGGTAGTGTGGTAGTGTGTGTGTGTAAGAATGTTTTATGAAAGTCTTTCCCCCCCATACAGGAACATGGTCCTAGCTGAACGTTGTGCTCTGCTCAGTGCTGAGATACTAAAGAGTCAGGCCAAGTACTCTGATGCTGCTACCCTCCTCATCAAGATGACCAGTGAGGTGAGAAGACTCTACTAGAGCACGACCGATATATCGGGTCACTGATATTATCGGCCAATATTGGCCTTCTAACGCTATATCGTTATTCGCCTATAATTCCACCGATAATCAGTAAATGGGATGGAAAAAGTCTCGTGCTTATCTGAACACTTGCGGCCATTCTCATGTCATTGTTGTCACAATGTAAGAAGTCAACATGTGAAGCGTTTTTCTTAGACAATTGCTCTGTTGGATCGGCAATTTATGACAATTCATTGTGGAGTAATGATTTAATTTCCTCGCTGTTAAACAGTATCGATAAGTGCTTGTCCCCCCCAAGGAATCGGTATTGGACCCAAATAAACATTGATCGGGCTCTAGACGCTACTTCTGATTTATCATTGTATCAGGTTCTTTGTTTTTACACTGTCGATTAACCTCTGGCTCTGTGTAATTCTGTAGCGAATCACTGTTACGTGTAGCCTATATTTATGTTTGTAATGTTACTGCCGTCTTGAACAGATTTCTCTTGCAAACAAGTTAGACTAACCTGTATAATTAAAAGTTCAATTAAAATGTTGTGTGGCATGTCCAAGGTATTAGCTAACCTGTATAACCCTGTCTATCTCCCTCCCAGGACTCTGACCTGCGTTCTGCCCTCCTATTGGAGCAGGCAGCCCACTGTTTCATTAACATGCGGAACCCCATGGTCAGGAAGTTTGCCTTCCACATGATCCTGGCAGGACACCGCTTCAGCAAGGCAGGGCAGGTGAGTGGGACTGAAAGAGGCTAAAGTTAGGCTTTGTTCTGTAGACATGCAACTGAAGAGGGCGAAACAGGGAGGTACCATGTACTTGGGTATGTAAATTCCTGTTAAAGAGGAATTGTGGGTGTGTAAACACCAATCAGGCCTTTTAAAAACAATGTGGTGATCTGAGACGAGGTGAGACAGGAGTGACTGGTGGGTCAGACGGGTGATATGGTTTCTGTCCTTCTGAAACCCCGTTTGAGCGGGAGGCCTGACGTCTTCAAAGTTCTAGAATTGTTAGAGCATTCCATTTCAGAACTCTTGATGGAGCGTGTTGATTGTTTTCTCCCCCTCCTCTCTCTACCTGTCATTATCTTCCCCTCCGCTTTCTTCGGTCTTCCTCTTGCCCTCTGCTGTTTCTCTATCCCCTCCTGTATCTTCTCCCCTCTCTCCCTCCCTGTAGAAGCGCCATGCGTTGCGGTGTTACTGCCAGGCCATGCAGGTGTATAAGGGTAAAGGCTGGTCCCTGGCTGAAGACCATATCAACTTCACTATCGGCCGCCAGTCCTTCACCCTGCGCCAACCAGAGAATGCTGTCACAGCCTTCAGACACATCCTCACCAATGACAGCCAGCAGACCTCCACACAGCAGGGAGCCTTCCTCCGGGAATACCTCTACGTCTACAAGGTAACACACTTACAATGTTAATAAAATCCTATCACAACCTAAAAACAACCTTTCCACAGCGTTAGCACATTATTACAACCCCACAGCAGGGAGTCAAGGAAACAAGATCACAACACAACCTATACATAACCTCAATATTACCTTAATACAGCCTACCACAGGGAGGCTCAGGAAGCCTTCCTTAGAGTACCTCTATACCCCTGAACAAGGCCATGGTGTGATAAACTGGAATGACACAGGCTGTCGTAGTGTTGCATCGTATACAGGTACAATATTCATATAAATTCATACACTGTGTACAAAACATTAAGGACACCTATTTCCATGACATAGACTGACCAGGTGAATCCAGGTGAAAGCTATGATCTATTATTGATTTCACTTCAATCAATGTAGATGAATGGGAGGAGACAGGTTAAAGAAGGATTTTTAAACCTTGTGACAATTGAGACATGGGTTGTGTATGTGTGCCATTCAGAGGGTGAATGGGCAAGACACACAAGATTTACGTGCCTTTGAATTGGGTATGGTAGTAGGTGCCAAGTGTACTGGTTTGTGTAAAGATCTGCAATGCTGCTGGGTTTCCCCCATGTGTATCAAGAATGGTCCACCCAAAGGACATCCAGCCAACTTGACACAACTGTGGGCAGCATTGGAGTCAACATGGGCCAGCATCCCTGTGGAATGCTTTCAACACCTTGTAGAGTCCATGCCCTGACGAATTCAGGCTGTTCTGAGGGCAAAAGGGGTGGATGCAACTCAATATTAGGAAGGTGTCCTTAATGTTTTGTACACTCTGTGTATATTCAGTTTATTTAACATGGGCTGTCACTCAAAAAAATTACTAAAGTAAGAAATACATACCCCCCCGACCCTTTACTCAGTTCTTTGTTGAAGCACCTTTGGCAGCGATTATAGCCTTGAGTCTTCTTGGGTATGATGCTACAAGCTTGGCACACCTGTATTTGGGGAGTTTCTTCCATTATTCTCTGCAGATCCTCTCAAGCTCTGTCAGGTTGGATGGGGAGCGTCGCTGCACAGCTATTTTCAGGTCTCTCCAGAGATGTTCGATCGGGTTCAAGTCTAGGCTCTGGCTGGGCCACTCAAGGACATTCAGAGAATTGTCCCGAAGCCACTCCTGTGTCATCTTGGCTGTGTGCTTAGGGTCGTTGTCCTGTTGGAAGGTGAACCTTAACCCCAGTCTGAGGTCCTGAGTGCTCTGGATAATTTTTATCAAGGATCTCGCTGTACTTTGCTCCGTTCATCTTTCCCTTGATCCTGACTAGTCTCCCAGTCCCTGCCGCTGAAAAACATCCCCACAGCATGATACTGCCACCACCATGCTTCACCGTAGGGATTGTGCCAGGTTTCTTCCAGACGTGACACTTGGCATTCAAGAGAATCTTGTTTCTCATGGTCTGAGTCCTTTGGAGCCTTTTGGCAAACTCCAAGTGGGCTGTCATGTGCCTTTTACTGAGTGGCTTCCGTCTGTCCACTCTACCATAAAGGCCTGATTGGTGGAGTGCTGCAGAGATGGTTGTCCTTCTGTAAGGTTCTCCCATATCCACAGAGGAACTCTGGAGCCCTGTCAAGAGTGACCATCGGGTTCTTGGTCACATCCCTGACCCAGGCCCTTTTCTCCCGATTGCTCAGTTTGGCTGGGCGGCCAGCTATAGGAAGAGTCTTGGTAGTTCCAAACTTCTTCCATTTAAGAATGGAGGCCACTGTGTTTTTGGGGACCTTCAATGCTGCAGAAATGTTTTGGTACCATTCTCCAGATCTGTGCCTCGACACAACCATGTCTCGGAGCTCTACAGACAATTCCTTCAACCTCATGGCTTGGTTTTTGCTGTGACATGCACTGTCAACTGTGGGACCTTATATAGACAGGTGTGTGCCTTTCTAAATAATGTCCAATCAACTGAATTTACCACAGGTGGACTCCAATCAAGTTGTAGAAACATCTCAAGGATGATCAATGGAAACAAGATGCACCTGATCTCAATTTCTAGTCTCATAGCAAAGGGTCTGAATACTCATGTAAATAAGGTTTTTCTGTTTTTTTTACTACCTGTTTTCCACATTATGTGGTACTGTGTGTAGATAGATGAGGACAAACATTTTTTTTTTTTTTGAATAAGGCTGTAACGTAATAACATTTGGATAAAGTCCAGAGTGCTGTGTGTGTGTCTACAGTGTATCTGTTGCACTTCATAGATTGTTTGTTTATTTGTTGGTGTTGGACTTTAGCTGAGAGAATTCTTTACAGAGCCAAGTATACAGTAGTTGACTAGCACCATTCATTCTCGCTGTTGATAATTAAAATGTTATAACTTCTAATAGTAACTGTAACCACTGGCGAGTTGGAAAGCGTGAGTTGATTGCCATCTAAGAGCCAACATCTTTTTTGCAACAGTGCTGCCTGCCAGCAATCAGATTCAAGGAGCTCAAATCAAATGTTATTAGTCACATGCGCCGAATACAACAGTTATTCCTTACAGTAAAATGCTTACATACGAGCCCCTAACCAACAATGCTATCATTAAGCAACATAGCAGACTTAATTTTTACATTCATGCACTTCTAAATTAATTTTGTAACTTTGTCCCAGAAGCATTTAACTGCAGGGCACTCCAACATAATTACAGAGGAATGTGTCAGCCTGATTTTATGGTACACAGTGAACAGTTGGGAGTTGGGGCCAATTTCATTGTTAAAGGTTTCCTTGGTGTTAAATGCAGTCTGTGAACAAACATAAAATGTTTAAGTTGTGATGCCACGGTCACATATTCTGTTCCAGTTAAGGGTTGTTCAAATTCACTTAGGTCGAGGTTTGGGTGATACCCCGGTACTCGTATATTTCGAAATACCGACTAAGATTTTCAATACCGTTGTTGAAGGCAGCTTATGGTAGAGAAATTAACATGAAATTCTCTGGTAACAGCTCTGGTGGGCATTCCTGCGGTCAGCATGCCAATTTCGTGCTCCTCAAATCTTGAGACATCTGTGGCATTGTGTTGTCAAAACTGCACATTTTAAAGTGGCCTTTTATTGTCTCCAGCACAAGGTGCACCTGTTGACCACGCTGTTTAATCATCTTTTTGATATGCCACACCTGTCAGGTGGGTGGATTATCTTGGGAAAGTTGAAATGCTCATTAACAGGAATGTTAACACATTCGGCAACAAACATTTGAGAGAAATAAGCTTTTTGTGCATATGGAACACTTCTGGGATCTTTTATATCAGCTCATGAAACATAGGACCAACACTTTACATGTTGCGTTTTTGTATTTTCTGTTCAGTGTATAAGTACCTATGAGTAATCTAAGATGTGTGAAATAAACTATATCCAGCTGTGCATTTGGTTTGCTAACTCTCAAGCTAAGTGCCTGGATGTCAAGATCAAGGGCTTGGTTACAGAAGAGACATTCAATCCCCTCCTTGATCAAGATCCTTGTTTTTTTTGTTGAAATAATGCCCCTTGTGTGCACATTTTGGTAATACCATATACTGCGGTATGGTTTGGCGGTTTAAAAATTTTGGATCCCATCCAACCCTACTTAGATCTGTGGATCATACTTTTTTTAATGGCTAGCCCTGAATCTGAACTTTCCCCCCAAAAAATATACGTCGTATGAAATTAGATTTGATAAAGATCAGTTCTTTTGGGAACCCATATAATTTCTTTATAACAACTGACCTTCTCACAGCTCTTCTACAGTCCTTTTTTTTTGCTGTGGTGTTGTTTTGGTATCAAGCATCGTGGTACTAACCCTGGTATCGGTATCAAAGTCAAAAATCGGGTATCGGGACATTACTCTGTCCCCTGGCCCTCCCGACTAGAGTGGAGGCATGTTGACTCAGTCCCGGGTTCGCTCCAGCCAGTGGGAGCGAATCATTGGCTAGCCTGCTGTCCCTCAGGACTCCATTACCCAGAAAGACATGAGGCAGTTATTTTGATAGGTTATTTAAGATGGAACATGTATCTAAAAATAAAAAAACCCCACAAATTTCCTTTTATTTTGGGCCTTTTAAAAACTTGCGGTATGTAGAATAGTGTGCTATAGCTTGGACAATAAATAAATATGGATAGGACTCTGGATGACAAAAACATGTTGTTTTCTACATTAGGCATGGGTGAACAGAGAATACATTTTCTTCCCGGTACAGGACCTCCTATATGGGCGTGCACCCAAAAAATGTATGGGCGTAATCATAGAATTGGATACAGTATAGAATCCCTATTAATTCAATAGGTTCTCTGTGGGCCTAGTCGTAAAGATTTGTCATTTAACTTTTTGAATGCATTACCTTTTATTGTGGTATTAACACAACCAGTCATGTTTTCATCGCATTGTCAAACAATCACTTCAAAGTTTTTCTTTACTAGGCTACCTGCACACGTTCAATTCACTTGCAAGATATTTCCAGCCTCCAAACAGTGGTGAATGGAAAGAGACATCTCTTACACAAAACACCAAAAACTGTCACGACATTTGGCAATCGTCATTAGGCCAGAATTTATGCATCCACTGCTGTCTGCACATGTCTCGGTTTTGGCCAAATTTCAATGTTCTCGTCGAATCGCGTTTTGGAGAGTAGGCTATACAAACTTTTTTTCTACTCCGTTCGCAAATTTTTCATGCATCTGAAATGCAGAAGTGATAGAAAGTGGTGTAATAGCCTAGATTTTACTTGACATTTTGCTTTAATTATTGTGATGGGCTCATGTTTTACCGGTACGGCATACCCCCAATATTACCGGATTGTACCGCCTTACTTTCACCCCTAATATTAGGGCTGTTTTCCTAAAGAAATCACATCCACTTCGTATTTTGTTTCCTTGTCGCAATACTGTTGTCGTCAGTGCCCTACTGTACACACTACAGAACTCTGGTACTGTGTGTGTACACTAAGTGTATTGCAATAGTGAAATTGCACGTTTCTTTTGAGTCTGATAGCCGTATTAAGTTGTGTCAATACGAAAATGTGACAATCCTCTCTCTAATCTGGCATTTCTTAATTTGTATACTAGACTAATATTTAGAAGTAATATTAACTTGAATAATAATGAAATGCTACACAATAGTGTAGTTGTGGAGAAAAGCCACGTGTTTCTTTTGAGTCGTCGTTCCCTCCCCCCGTGCACGTTGGCCTGGCCAATTTCTGTAACCTCATTCCAAGACCGTCACAGCCTTGTGTGTTAACAGTGTCTCCTTGCTCTGTACCTTTTCCTCCAGAATGTTACGGGGGCATGTGAGGTGGCGCTACCCCAGCTGCCCCTACCCTGCATCAACAGCTCTGCCACCAGGGTCTACTTCGGCCATGAACGCCGCCTGGCAGAGGGTAAGACTGAGACAAACACACACATTGCTCACCAATCATACATTTCAAGCTGCAAAAAATAGCAGTGAGACAGAGTGCATTGTGTGTGTGAACTTAAATGTGCGTTTTGAGACTGTGAAACGAGACGTACGTCTAGTGTTTGCGCACTGCTGCTGAGCGACTATCTTCGTCATTAAAGAGTCAAACTTTGAATGAAGATCAGAGGAGTCAAAGACCATGTCCCAAATGGCACCCTATATAGTGCACAACTTTTGACCAAGTAGGGAATAGGGTGCCGTTTCAGACATTGCCAAAGTGTGGCTGCCTGGGATGAAGAAAGTTCCTTCCTGCCGTCCACTGATTACAGCTGCTTCATTTAAACCGGCCCTCAAAACAAAACATATTTTAATTTCCTACCATACCCTCTGTCCTTAGATATTTAATTTAGGATTACTATGGCCTGAAGACATTTCAAAAACACATTTTCAGCACAAAAGGAGGTATTGTCCTGTGGGGTTTGAGACGTGGCATACCGTTACATACGTGTGTGTGTGTGTCATAAGTGAGGAGTGTTGGTGTTGAGTACTGAAGGTCACATAAACATGAAGTTAGATGAGTAATTTATCCCCTGACACTCTGTGACAACAGAGCCAACAAGAGAGTGTGTGACATTTATGGAATGTTTGTAGGAGTGTGTATGTTTGTATCCCTTTTGCACCAACCAACTCATATAGCCATTTTTTCCCAGTTGTATTATTGCACTATGTATTATGTGCTACTGCATAGTGCTGGTTTGATCCATAATGACCTGATTGATCAATTAATTGTAGGGATGTGCATCTTTCACTTTCAAGACGATTTGATACGCATCTAGATACATGGGCTCCGATATGACACAGGAACGATATGTTTTAGTTTGAAATGATTTGGTGCTATTCTGAGCTGAGCCATAGGGGAAACTGGGCATCTACCACACCACTATCAGTTAGGGGGTGGGGCAATGTTTGCTTTTTGTCCCCTCCCCACTTTTGATCTGAAATCACAATCAGCCATCAATTAGTCATTTTTGCAGATTTAAAGTGTAATTTATCAATATTTATATTTTTAAATTAGCTATGACATATCCGAAGTACTGCTATATATTTATTGGCTTCGACCCATCTCATAATCCTGTTATTTTTTGACAGTTTGGAAGTTTTGACGGACTCTGCTTCTTTTCTGCTGTCCATGTTGTGAAATGATTAACTTTATCTTGTAAATCTAAAAATGACCATATATACTGATAGTTTTAGTAGTTTTGCTTAAAAGATTGCTGATGGTGAACCTGAACAATCAAAATAAAATTGAATGTGAGCCCTGATCAGCGTGTCGCCTACCTATAGCCAGATAAGAGTTTTCTCTGGCAGTAGCATAGGCTACTTTCATTCCGGTAAAACATCATTTTCAACGGCGCAGTTGATAAACATAACCCAGTTAATTTACATTGGTTGTCACTCAACTTATAAAGCAGCTTTGCGCAAGCCATTTTACAGACATATCAGATCAGGAATAGGCCTACCTCATTGGGCAGCACGCGAAGCTGCGCACAGTTTGGCTACGCTACTGATAATGCCTGTTAGTTTTTTACATGCAAAATGACTTGTAGATCAATGACTGTCAACACAATGACATGCTTAGTTCGACACTGAAGAAGAGGATGCAGTTGTCACAAAATGAGGTATTTTCAGAACTGATGCATATCGGTGAATCGTTGCATCCCTAATTGATTGTGATATTGATTTATTAATCAGGTGAGAAGCAGGCAGCCACCCACGTGTCCTTGGACCAGGAGTTTGACCGGGACCTAGCTGCCATGTGGCAGGACCTCGAGGAACAGGTGGTTGCCGCCGCAAAACGTGGTGTCGTTCCGGCAACGTTTCAACCCACCCAGTGCTGCCTGAACAGTCAGACGGACAACCTCCGCTTCCCACTTGCTGTTGTGGAGGGTAACTACACTGGCACTCCTGTCTCTCATCCCTCCTCCTTTTAGCACGGCTTTCTTTTCTTATCCCACTCCCTCATCTCTCTCTGTCTTCTATTCAACTTTAAGTCTGATAGCTTGAGAGTTAGCCCACTCACACAACCCTTCACCTACAACCACACGCACATTAGAAATAGTATTACATTCACTATCCTCACATAGTGCCTTTCGGAAAGTAATCAGACACCTTGACTTTTAACACATTTTTTCCCTCATCAATCTACATACAATACCCCGTAATGACAAAGCAAAAACAGTTTTCTGTCATTTTTTGCAAATGTACAATATCGTTCAAAAGTTTGTGGTCATTTAGAAATGTTCTTGTTTTTGAAAGAAAAGCACATTTTATGTCCATTTTTAAATGAACATCAAATTGATCAGAAATACAGTGTAGACAATCTTGTAAATGACCATCACTCCTGTGTTCCAATGGCACATTGTGTTAGCTAATCCAAGTTTATCATTTTAAAAGGCTAATTGATCGTTGGAAAACGCTTTTCCAAATATGTTCGCACAGCTGAAAACTGTTGTTCTGATTAAAGGAACTGACCTTCTTTTGACTAGTTGAGTATCTGGAGCATCAGCATTTGGGTTCGATAACAAAATGGTCAGAAACAAAGACCTTTCTTCAGAAACTCGTCAGTCTATTCTTGTTCTGAGAAATGGAGGCGGCCCCGGTGCACAACTGAGCAAGAAGACAAGTATATTGGAGTGTCTAGTTTGAGAAACAGATGCCTCACAAGTCCTCAACTGGCAGCTTCATTAAATAGTACCCGCAAAACACGAGTCTCAACGTCAGCTGTGAAGAGGCGACTCCAGCACTCCGGTCTCAAACCTGAAAAAATTACTCAACCTGAGTTCCCTTTGTCATTATGGGGTATATTGTGTAGATTGACAATTTTAGTAATTTAATACATTTTAGAAGTTGTGTTGTCTATGTTCTTATCCTGCTCCCTTCCTCTTGTCTCTTCCTTTTGCCGCTACCTCGCTATCCCTTTCGCCGCTAACTCCCTCGCTTGACCCCGCGTCGCTCGGTCGCTCGTCGCCCCCCTCGTTGCTTGTCGCTCGCCCTACCCGCCCCTCGGCGCTCGCCCTAACCGCCCCTCGGCGCTCGCCCTACCCGCCGCTTGTTCTACCCGCTCGCTCTACCCGTCCCTCACCGCTCGCTCTAACCGCTCCTCGCCGCTCGCTCTACCCGCCCCTCGCCGCTCGCTCTACCCGCCCCTCGTCGCTCGCTCTACCCCCGTCGCTCGCTCTACCTCTCTCTCTCTCTCCCTCTAGAACCCATCATAGTTGAGGTGGTGTTCCGGAACCCTCTAAAGGTTCCACTGGTTCTCTCTGACCTCTCGCTGCTGTGGAAGTTTACACTCAAAGACTTCAATCGACCGCATCCGCAGGAAGACTCGGTCGGAGATGCTGTGGCCATCAGCAACGAGAAGGAGGCCAGCGTTCCCAGGGTAAGAGTGTGTGTTACCTTTGGTCTTTGAGGCTACAGTGCTGTAAGAGCAGGGTCGTATTCATACGTACACACTGTAGCAAAACACCTTTTTCTTATTGGATAAGTCCCACAGTTTCAGTATGTTTTCTTTCGTTTGGTGCCTGTTGAATATGACCCTACTATTCTTCAATCGGCTCGTCATGTCTGCAAATGTCATCAGCAGGCTCATTTAACCTCTACTTTTTACAATCCCTCTTGCTGCAGACCCCACAGAAAGATGACGTCATTGCCACCGAAGTCATCCCAGAGTTCTACCTGAGCCCTGAGGAGACGAAATTGGTAAGCTGCGTTTTATGGTTCTCTCTTCTTGCTGTCTTTCCTCTCACCCTAATTTTCTGTGACTTCTCTCTATGTCCGACCCTCAGTCGCTCTTCTTTTTCTTCTTAAAAGTCTTTCAATTTCTTCTGTCTGATTCCTCTCTGTCACCTCCCTCAGGCTCGTCTGAAGCTGCTGCCCCACCAGACCGGTCAGCTCAACATCCTGGGTCTAGTCTATAACCTGGCCTCCACCTCCTCTACTGGAGACACTACTATTAACAGCACCGCAGCCTCACAGAGCGAAGGTAACATACACATGGTCATGTAGTCACACACACAGTGAAACCAGTACAATAATTAAGCAATAAGGCCCGAGGGTGTGTGGTATATTGCCAATATACCATGGCTAAGGGCTGTTCTTAGCACAGCTTACACGGAGTGCCTGGATACAGACTTTAGCTGTGATATATAGGCCATAATACCACAAACCCCCGAGGTGCCTTATTGCTATTATAAACGGGTTACAAACGTACCTAGACCAGTAAATAGTAATTTTCTGTCATTCATGAGGAATAGGACCTGATATACCACGGCTTTCAACCAATCAGCATTCAGGGCTTGAACCACCTGGTTTATAATCCTGTTTTGGTCCCGCTCACCTGACGGTTGCGGTCCTCTCAACAGGTCCCTCAGCGGCAGAGGGGACTTCAGTTCGTGGTCGACAGGACCTAGAGATCCAGGGACCGCGGTTGAACCAGACCAAAGAGGAGAAGACCTCAGTCAGTCACGGTCCTGACCGACGTCTTGACCCCACCATCACCCCTCCCATGCCCCTGCTAGAGGTATTCACTCAATTCCAAATCAACCCTTAGCCCCTTGATCTCTAGGTCCCTACTCACTGGACACTTCTGTAGATCTGAGAGGATTGGATTGGTGGAAGTAATTCTTAGATTCACAGGAATGGCCAGGGGGTAAATGTTTGATTCAGGGCTCGTCCTTTATCCTCTGCTGTCTGCCCTCCTCTTTCCCTGTATGACTGATGGTTTCATACCAGCGATGTGAATTGGTCTGTGGTAGATTTCATCTACCATTTTTCCCCATCTACTTTTTCAATTTCTGCGATGTATTACCATTTAGATTGAACTGGGCAGTATATGAGTAATTATGGGATGGATTCAGACTAGTCTATATTCAAATGACTGGCAGCCAAGTCCCTCCCTATCACTGCTTTATATATCTGCCAATCTCATGAGAAGGGCTGTTACACTGTAACTGGTCACACACTAACTAACCTCTCTCTGTCCCCATTTCTCTATCACTATCCCACCCGTCTTCCTCGCTCTCCCATTTCTCCCCCCCAGGTATTCTTCCTCCAGTTCCCTACTGCCCTGCTATGTGGTGAGATCAGGAAGGCTTACGTGGAGTTCTGTAACATGAGTCGCGTTACCCTGTGTGGCCTGCGGGTGGCGTCCACGCACCCAGACTTCTTTACCTTTGGAAGCTCCTCCTTAGCCACACCTCTCACCCCCCTCAGCCCCACCTCTTTTGAAAACTGCTCTGCCTACAAGACCCTGGCCACACCCCCTGGCGCCACGCCCGGGTCTGTTGCCGCGGTGACACTGGTTTCAGAGGGGGACTTTGGGTCAGGGACAGGGTTGAGGGGAGGAGGAGTGTCCGGTGCGGGTATGGGGGGTAAAGGGATAACGGAGATCCCTCTAGGAGAGGGGACACTAAAGCCTGGAGAATCTACCCAGCTGCCCCTGTGGCTGAGAGGACCGGACCAGGAAGGAGTCCACGAGATCCACTTCCTGTTCTACTACGAGAGCGCCGAGAAGGGAGGCAAGATCAGGTAGGATATTCACTACACAAGCCAAGATCAGGTATGGGAGAGTTATTCAAGAAGAAAGTATGATACGCACTGCGTACTGAAAAGCCACATTGGACCAGCCATTAAAGCAGGGGAGAGAATCCAAATCAGGTTGGGGAGAGCGAAAGAGCAACCTTTCATAATCCGATAGGGCAGAGTTATTAAAGAGAGAAGCCTCTTACTCATTGCACATTAGGCTTACACCAGCCATCCAGAAATGGGAGAGAGCTGCCTGTTAATCAGGTAGAAGAGAGAGCAGGCTATTCTATTCAGGTAGGACCTTGGGGAAGCTGCCTGATGCAAGACATGAATGCAAGAAACTATCTCATTATAATTTTTTAAATAAAAGATGGAATGGAGCTGATAGAATCCTAAAAAGAAATTGTGAAAGCTGCCTACGTTTGAAGTCTTCACACAAAACTACACAAGTTAAGATCAGGAAGAGAAGACTGGTATTCACTCATTAGTCAATACACATTGCACAAGCCAAATAGTGTAACACGAAGCGCTAAGGGGAGAAAGTAGTTGAATGAAAAAGTTTTAATTTCACATATTTTAGAGCAACTATTCTGTTCGAGTGGACTTGATGGGTGTAGTCAAGCAGTAGAAAACTTACGATGAGTACCGGCCAAACTTAAGCACTGCCTGAAGCGTATTGGGTATCATTTCAATACAGGTGTGTATTTCTAAGTCTCCTAGTTATCCTGAATGTACACCTGCATGTGTCAGTCTTGCTTTAAAATCAGTGTTCACTGCTTGTAGTCAGACCCAAGATGACGTAGCAGTTCTGACGTCTTTGTCTTGTTGTGTCCCGTGTATATATATTTTTACAATTTTAAACCTCAATTTCAACATTTCAACAACCCACCTCACCCAATGTGGTATGCTCTATACTTTAGAACCAGAACTCCCAACAGAAGCTAGCCAGCTAACTAGCTAGTAGTCAGTTAGCCACTGCTAGCGGTCATCAGCTAACCTTAGCCCAGTCAACTCCTGCCAGTCTGCACAGCATGATTCAACCCAGAGCATACCGGACTGCTTTTTCTCCACCAAATCTCCATGTCTCCGGATTCCTACTGCAAGCTCTGAATCTTTTCACCTGGATCATCGCAGCTAGCTAGCTGCTATCCGAGTGGCTACTCCTGGCTAACGTCTCTGTCCCGAAGCAAGTACCAGTTAGCCTGGAACTAGCCTCGTGCTAGGCCCATCTCCCGGCTAGCTGAAGAGGTCCATCAGCCACTCCTTGGGCTACAATACCTATTTTGCCAATTGTCCTGGAACCCTTTTACTGCCGACACAGAGCCCCGCCGATCCATCACGACTGGTCTACCGAAGTAATCTGCCCGAGGGGGTTTCAACAGGCTCATCCGTTGCAACGTCGCCTGAAAGGCCCATCCGCTAGCCTGCTAGCCGCGGCCCACTAGCTGTCTAGAGCATATCGGACTGTTAGCTGAAGAGGTCCATCAGCCAATTTCTTGGGCTACAATACCTATTTTGCCAGCTACAATACCTATTTTGCCAATTGGCCTGGACCATTTTACTGCCTACACGTAGCCCTGCCGATCCATCACGACTGGTCTGCTGACGTAACCATCCGCGGGGGCTACAACTGACTCTTCCGTCGCGACGTCCCCCTAAGGCCCTTCTGCTAGCCCCGGCCCGCTAGCTGTCTGAATCGCCGTGTCTCCAGCTCGCCTAGCTACTCACTGGTCCCTATGATAACTCGGCTACGCATGCCTCGCCCTAATGTCAATATGCCTTGTCCATTGCTGTTTTTGTTAGTGATTGTCTTATTTCACTGTAGAGCCTCCAGCCCTGGTCAATATGCCTTAGCTAGACCTTTTGTTCCACCTCCCACACATGCGGTTACCTCACCTGCTTTAAATGGTGTCTCTAGAGACAACCTCTCTCATCGTCACTCAATGCTTAGGTTTACCTCCACTGTATTCATGCAACCATGTACAGATATAACCCTTGGTTCACTCCAGACCTGACTGCCCTTGACCAGCACAAAGACATCCTGTGGTGTACCGCATTAGCATCGAATAGCCCGCGCGATATGTAACTTTTCAGGGAAGTTAGGAACAAATATACACAGGCAGTTTGAAAAAGCTAGCGTTAGCTTTCCTAACAGAAATTTGCATCCTGTAGCACAAACTGTTCTGGGACAGTAAAGTCCATGGAGAATAAGAGCACCTCCTCCCAGCTGCCCACTGCACTGAGGCTAGGAAACACTGTCATCACCGAAAAATCCAGATAGCTGATGTTCTGAAAGAGTTCCAAATCTGGACCCCTACAAATCAGCTGGTCTAGACAATCTGGACCCTCTCTTTCTAAAATTATCCAACGCAATTGTTGCAACCCCTATTACTAGCCTGTTCAACCTCTCTTTCGTATCGTCTGAGATCCCCAAAGATTGGAAAGCTGCCGCAGTCATCCTCTTCAAAGGGGGAGACACTCTAGACCCAAACTGCTACAGAACTATATCTATCCTACCCTGCCTTTCTAAGGTCTTTGAAAGCCAAGTTAACAAACAGATCAACGACCATTTCCAATCCCACCGTACCTTCTCCGCTATGCATTCTAGTTTCCGAGCTGGTCATGGGTGCACATCAGCCACGCTCAAGGTCCTAAACGATATCATAACCACCACCGATAAAAGACAATACTGTGCAGCCGTTTTTATCGACCTGGCCAAGGTTTTCGACTCTGTCAATCACAACATTCTTATTGGCAGACTCAACAGCCTTGGTTTTTCAAATTACTGCCTCGCCTGGTTCACCAACTGCTTCTCAGAGTTCAGTGTGTCAAATCGGAGTTCCTGTTGTTCGTACCTCTGGCAGTCTTTATGGGGATACCACAGTGTTCAATTCTCGGGCCGACTCTTTTCTCTGTATACATCAATGATTTTGCTCTTGCTGCGGGTGATTCTCTGATCCACCTCTATTCTGTCGACACCATTATGTGTACTTCTGGCCCTTCTTGGACACTGTGTTAATTAACCTCCAGACGAGCTTCAATGCCATACAAAACTCCTTCCGTGGCCTTCAACTGCTTTTAAATGCAAGTGAAACTAAATGCATGCTCTTCAACTGATTGCTGGCCCCACCTGCCCGCCAGTCCAGCATCACCTACTCTGAACGGTTCTGACAATTACAAATACCTCGGTGTCTGGTTAGCCTGTAAACTCTCCTTCCAGACGCGCATTAAGCATCTCCAATCCATAATTAAATCTAGAATCGGCTTCCTATTTCACAACAAAGCATCCTTCACTCATGCTGCCAAACACACCCTCGTAAAACTGACAATCCTACTGATCCTTGACTTCGGTGATGTAATTTACAAAATAGCCTCCAACACTCAGACTACATCCAATTTGCTGAGTAATCACAGTGCCATCTGTTTTGTCACCAAATCACCATATACTACCCACCACTGCGACCTGTTTGCGCTCGTTGGTTGGCCCTCGCTTCATATTCGTCGCCGGACCCACTGGTTCCAGGTCATCGATAAGTCTTTGCGAGATAAAGCGCGGCCTTATCTCAGCTTACTGGTCACCATAGCAGCACCCACCCGTAGCATGCGCTCCAGCAGGTTTATTTCACTGGTCACCCTCAAAGCCAATTCCTCCTTTGGCCGCCTTTCCTTCCAGTTCTCTGCTGCCAATGACTGGGTCGAATTGCAAAAATCACTGAAGCTGGAGACCCATATCTCCCTAACTAACTTTAAGCATCAGCTGTCAGAGCAGCTCACAGATCACTGCACCTGTACATAGCCCACCTGTACTGTACATAGCCCATCTGTAAATAGCCCATCCAACTACCTCATCCCCGTATTGTTTTTTTGTTGCTCCTTTTTACCCCAGTATCTCTACTTGCACATTCATCTTCTGCACATCTATCACTCCAGTGTTTAATTGCTAAATTGCAATTACTTCACCACTACAGCCTGTTTATTGCTTTACCTCCCTAATCTTACCTCATTTGCACACACTGTATATAGATTTTTTCTATTGTGTTATTGCCTGTACGTTTGTTTATTCCATGTGTAACTCTGTTGTTTGTGTCGCACTGCTTTGCTTTATCTTGGCCAGGTTGCAGTTGTAAACTTGTTCTCAACTGGTTCAATGAGGTGAAATAAAATAAAACATTTGCTCATTGGAGATCGAATGAGATCAAATTGTGGCACTTTTGAAAAGCCATATCATTCTATTTTAGAAAGTAATACATTTTTCTGTTAAAGGACCTTTCACATTTTACAGAATGTGCCTGATCATCTGTTTAAATCAAATGTTTTACTTGTAATGTGGTTTCTGTAGGTACAATTATGGTGAGCCGGCTGCATTACTAAGCACGACGATTATGAGTTGGAAATGCATTACATGAACTCAATCTCAATCCCTCCACCCGTTTCTCTTTTTACCATCCCTCCATCTAACTTCTGCTCTCCTTCTGTCACTCCACTCATGTCCTCTGCTTTCCTCCATCTCAAACCCCTCTCTCTCTCCCTAGTCACAGGGTGCTGCGTCACACAGTATTTATTTGTGCGAGTCGTTCGCTGTCTGTTCGGGCCACAGCTTGTCGTAGTAACACACTGCCTGAGGAGGAGGAGGAGAGGAACGGCAGCATGCTGGTGTTTGTTGACGTGGAGAACATCAACTCGGTGAGCTCCACAAGCATGCTATATACACACACTAACACGTTCCATTGTAATACTCATACACACACATACTATTTCAGTCACACAATCACTCGCTGTTAAGCTGATGTTTGATGGAACATTGTTATTCAAGGTTCCGCTTTTGTGTAATGTACAAGTATGCTGATGTGAAGATTTGATGTACACATGAAGGTTATGACAGACATTGCTGTTCAATGTGTTGACTTTAAATGCTGGTCGTTATGATACATATTTGCGCTCTCTCCCTCTCTACAGAGCGAGGCTGGGGTGCGTGAGTTTCACATTGCCCAGGTCTCTAGCAGCAGTAAACAGTGGAGACTACACAAGTGTATAAACCCAGCAGAAGACAAAGGTTTGTCCCTCTCTGCTCTCCGTAGCCATCTCAGAAGGGACTACAAATAGTCTTAAACTCATTTACTGGATGACTAACATTTCGGTCTCAGCTTTTGATTTGTGCATTTCCATTCAAAGATGCTTGACTTAAGAAGTTTCAGTTTGTGGCATTTCACTCTTTTCTCTTAATTCTTTCACTCTGTGTCTTTCTGTCATTTAATTTGGAAGGATTTGATTTAGATTTTTGTGTTGCTGAGGAGTCTATCACTAGGTGATATCTTGTCTGTGGAAACTAAGTCATTTCCTAGTTAGCCATGTGGCAGACTGGCTTAGGAATGTTTCACTTCATCCACTGGATTGGTTTGATGTGTTGGGTTGTGTTGCACAGCTGTTAAGTTCATTAGATTGATGCCTTTTGGTGGTTTGATCAGTGAGGTTTACTTGTTTGGAGGGGCTACCTTGATTTGACTATTTAATTTATCCTTTATTTAACTAAGCAAGTAAGAACAATTTCTTATTTACAATGACGGCCTACCCCGGCCAAACCCGGACGTCACTGGGCCAATTGTACGCCGCCCTATGGGACTCCCAATCACTGCCGGATGTGATGCAGCCTGGATTCGAACCAGGTACTGCAGTGATGCATGCCTCTTGCACTGAGATGCAGTGTCTTAGACCACTGTGCCACTCAGGAGCCCTTCATTTGGTCTATGCTCCTAAGTCACAGAACATTTTAGAATCACATTTTAGTCATTTAATAGACAGTCTTATCCAGAGTGGCTTACAATTGGTGGCTTTTTATGCTATCCAATAGTTATGCAACCGCCCCCCATTCAGCCACAAGCGTTAGTGAGGTCGGGTACTGTTGGGTGATTAGGCCTAGCTCGCAGTCGGCATTCCAATTCATCCCAAAGGTGTTCGATGGGGTTGAGGTCAGGGCTCTATGCAGGCCAGTTTTTTTTCTTAAAGTTTTTCCACACCGATCTCGACAAACCATTTCTGTATGGACATCGCTTTGTGCACGGGGGTCTGGGGCTGATTTTCATGTTTCGGGCTAGGCCCCTTAGTTCCAGTGAAGCAAAATCCTGTCATGCTGAAACAGGAAAGGGTCTTCCCCAAACTGTTGCCACAAAGTTGGAAGCACAATCATCTACAAAATTTCCCCATGGGGACAATAAAGTAAGTAAGTAAGAATGTCATTGTATGCTATGGCGTTAAGATTTTGCTTCACTGGAACTAAGGGGCCTAGCCCGAAACATGAAAAACAGCTCCAGACCATTATTCCTCCTCCACTAAACTTTACAGTTGTCACTATGCATTCGGGCAGGTAGCGTTCTCCTGGCATTCACCAAACCCACATTCGTCCGTCAGACTGCCAGATGGTGAAGCGTGATTCATCACTCCAGAGAATGCGTTTCTACTGCTCCAGAGTCCAATAGCGGCGAGCTTTACACCACTCCAGCTGACGCTTGGCATTGCTCATGGTGATCTTATGCTTGTGTGAGGCTGCTCGGCCATGCAAACCCATTTCATGAAGCTCCCAACGAACAGTTATTGTGCTGACGTTGCTTCTATAGGCAGTTTGGAACTTGGCAGTACAGTTGAAGTCGGAAGTTTACATACACTTAGGTTGGCGTCATTAAAACTCGTTTTTCAACCACTCCACACATTTCTTGTTAACGAACTATAGATTTGGCAAGTCGGTTAGGACATCTACTTTGTGCATGACACAAGTCATTTTTCCAACAATTGTTTACAGACAGATTATTTCACTTCTAATTCACTATCACAATTCCAGTGGGTCATAGTGACATAATTTGAGTCAATTGGATGTGTACCTGTGGATGTATTTCAAGGCCTAGCTTCAAACTCAGTGCCTCTTTGCTTGACATCATGGGAAAATCAAAAGAAATCAGCCAAGACCTCAGAAAATAATTGTAGACCTCCACATCATTTGAGTCAATTGGAGTCGTACCTGTGGATGTACCTCCTTCCGTCATACCGCTCCGGAAGGAGTCGCGTTCTATCTCAAGAGATGAATGTATTTTGGTGCTAAAAGTGCAAATCAATCCCAGAACAACAGCAAAGGACCTTGTGAAGATGCTGGAGGAAACGGGTACAAAAGTATCTATATCCACATAACTTGAAAGGCTGCTCAGCAAGAAAGAAGCCACTGCTCCAAAACCGCAATAAAAAAGCCAGACTACGGTTTGCAACTGCACATGGGGACATGAATAGTACTTTTTGGAGAAATGTCCTCTGGTCTGATGAAACAAAAATATAACTGTTTGGCCGTAATGACCATCGTTATGTTTGGAGGAAGTGGTGATCCTAACTGACCTTAGACAGGGAATTTTTACGAGGATTAAATGTCAGGAATTGTCAAACTGAGTTTAAATATATTTGGCTAAGGTGTATGTAAACTTCAGACTTCAACTGTATGTGTCACTACCGCGCTTCATTACTCGCCGCTCCTGTTCTGTGAGCTTGTTTGGCTTACCACTTCGTTGCTGAGACATTGTTTCTCCTAGACATTTCCACTTCACAATAACAGCACTTACAGTTGACCAGGGCATCTCTAGCAGGGCAGAAATTTGACCAATTGACTTGTTGGAAAGGTGGCATCCTATGATGGTGCCACGTTGAAAGTCACTGAGCTCTTCAGTAAGGCCATTCTACTGCCGATATTTGTCTATGGAGTTTGCATGACTGTGTGCTCGATTTTAAACACCTGTCAGCAACAGGTGTGGCTGAAATGGCAGAAACCACAAATTTGAAGCGGTGTCCACACTTTTGTCTGTATATATAGTGTACCTTGATTCAGATCCAGGTCATGTTATTCAGCTCTCTGCGAGGCTGGTTAAACTATCCCCGTGGGAACCAGCTTCATGACTGATGACCAGTGGCATGGTCGGTGGCCAGGACACATAGCCGAGTGCAGAGTGAACTTTAAGCCACCCCCTTTGCTCAGTGTGTTATATTATAGTTTCAGGAATCACCACACACACCACAGGGGTGGCATGTCTGGAAGTCGGTCACTTTGCTCATTTTTGCTCTGTTATACCGCCACAATTCCATGTCTGATAAGGTGGCAGTGACCAGAACAGAGTGGAAAAGAGAACCCCCCAGCACAGTAGACTTGCCCCCATAACATTACACATTCACATTTAATCAGAATGGCTATCTGTGGGGGTTATTCTTCCTCTAGTCTGTGTGTCTTGCAGACAGCTGCCCCAGTAGGTGTGCTACGCCACACTGCTGACGAGCTAATTAGCCACAGCAGGATGACTCGATAATGCACACAGCGTCAATATCCACACTCCTCTGCCAATACTATCTCTTATCCTTTCCTCCCCCTCTTTCCATTGTTCTCCCTCTTCCTTTCTGTGTTCCTCTGCGATCATACTAGTTCACAGCCTGCGGCTGGCGTAGAAGTGCTAGTTGGCTCCATACAATACATTAAGCTACATCATGTTTTCCTTCTATAATAGTAATTGCTGTTTGTTAATAGGGATGGGAATTGCCAAGGATCTCACATTATGATATTATCACAACACTTAGGTGCCGATATGTAATGAGATTCTCACGTTTCTATATGTATTGCGATTCAATACTGCAATTTGATGTTCCAAACATATTGCTCACTATGTCTGCTGTAGAGAGACTTCTACTTCAGGGGTAGTAGAAGTGATGAAAATGTGTTGGTTCACTAGAAAAAAAGTGGAAAACAAGCTATAGGATGAAGAAAATAATAAAGTATTGACACAGGTACAGCCGACTAGCGCTTGGTAAGGCTACATACAGTAGCAAATATATATATAACATATTAATGGACAGCATTTTTTTGCTTTTCTATCAATAACAAGGACATTTCTAAATACACACACACACACTACTGTTCAAAAGTTTGGGGTCACTTAGAAATGACCTTGTTTTTGATAGAAAAGCAACAAAATAATTCATTTAAATAACATAGAATTGATCAGAAATACAGTGCGCCTTGCATTCTAAATAAGTCAGTGTCACAAGCAAAGCACCCCCTCCATGCTTCACTGTGGGAACCACACATGCGGAGATCATCCATTCACCTACTCTGCGTCTCACAAAGACACGGCGGTTGGAACCAAAAGTCTAAAATTTCGACTAAACAGACCAAAGGACACATTCTTCCGGTCTAATGTCCATTGCTTGTGTTTCTTCGACCAAGCAAATCTCTACTACTTATTGGTGTCCTTTAGTATTGTCTTCTTTGCAGCATTTCGACCATGAAGGCCTAATTCACGCAGTCTCGTCTGACCAGTTGGATGTTAAGATGTGTCTGTTCATTTAACTTTGAAGCATTTTTTTGGGCTGCAATTTCTGAGGTTGGCAACTGTAATGAACTTATCCTCTGCAGCAGAGGTAATCTCTAGGTCTTCCTTTCCTGTGGTGGTCCTCATGATAGTCAGTTTCATCATAGCTCTTGATGGTTTTTGCGACTGCACTTGAAGAAACTTTCAAAGTTCTTGGAAGTTTTCCGGATTGACTGACCTTCATAATATGGGCTTGGTCTTTCACCAAATAGGGCTATCTTCTGTACTCGACTCCTACCTTGTCACAACTGATTGGCTCAGACGCATTAAGGAGGAAAGAAATTCCACAATTAACTTTTATCAAGGCACACCTGTTAATTGAAATACATTCCAGGTGACTACCTCCATGAAGCAGGTTGTGGAAATGCCAAGAGTGTGCAAAGCTGTCACCAAGGCAAATAGTGGCTACTATGAAGAATCCAAAATTGAAAATATATTTCGATTTAGCACTTATTTTGGTTACTACATGATTCCATATGTGTTGTTTCACAGTTTTCACAGTTCCACAGGCTTCACTATTATTCCACAATGTAGAAAATATAAAAAATAAAAACCCTGGAATGAGTAGGAGTGTCCAAAACAGGAAAACCTTCCTAATAGTGAGTTGACAGCCTCAATTTGTCAGGGCATGGATTCTAGGTGTCGAAAGCATTCCAAGGGGATTCTGGCCCATGTTGACAACTGTGGGAAGCATTGGTCAAGTTGACTGGATGTCCTTTGGGTGGTGGACTATTCTTGATACACACCAACTGTTGATCATGAAAAACCCAGCACCGTTGCCGTTCTTGACAGACTCACTGGATTTAATAGGTGACGTCAATAAGGGATTATAGCTTTAACCTGGTCAGTCTGTCATGGAAAGAGCAAGTGTTCCTAATGTTTCATTGTGTAAACTTTTTTTTCTTTTTTTTTTTTTTACAAAATTCGAGTTAAATATTATGTCTAAAAAATAATAACATGATAAGTAACTTGTTTCCCCCCCACCACTATTTGTTAATCACACACACATATCCGTGGGCTTAGAACACAAATCGCGCACACACTATCCACTTAGAACTGAGCTGCAGATGGCCCATAATGGTAATCAGTGAGCTGAAAAGAACATCAATGTGTTAGAACATTAGATGGCTTTTATAGCTTTGTGTGTGCGCATGCAGGGAGAGCAGCCAACCTGTTAGCTCTCTGAATCATCACCCACTCTTAGACTTTAATTGGTTAACTTAACAATTGACATTTTAAAATATGCTCTTTGTTAGCAGTAAAGAGAGCTGGCCTTGTCTGATACATAGCTAAATCATTTATTAGCATGCCTTCATACAGTCCAAGGGTGCGTTTTTTTATTTTTTTTATTTAACTAGGCAAGTCCGTTAAGAACAAATTATTATTTACAATGACGGCAAGGCAAAAACCCTCCAGCGGGGACGGGGGCTGGGATTAATAATATGACAACTCACATCACGACAACACAAGACTACATAAATAGAGACCTAAGAAGACAACACAGCATTGTAGCAACATGGCAGCAGCACAAAGCATAGTACAAACATTAGTGGGCAGATAACAGCACAAAGGGCAAGAAGTTAGAGACAACAATACATCACGCAAAGCAGCCAAAACTGTCAGTAAGTGTCCATGATTTGAGTCTTTGAATTAAGACATTGAGATAAAACTGTCCAGTTTGAGTGTTTGTTGCAGGTCATTCCAGTCTCTAGATGCAGCCAACTGAAAAGACGAGCGACCCAGTGATGTGTGCGCTTTGGGGACCTTTAACAGAATATGACGGGCAGAACGGGTGTTGTATGTGGAGGATGAGGGCTGCAGTAAATATCTTAGATAGGGTGGAGTGAGGCCTAAGAGGGTTTTATAAATRAGCATCAACCAGTGGTTCTTGCGACGGATATACAGAGATTACCAGTTTACAGAAGAGTATAGAGTGCAGTGATGTGTCCTATAAGGCGCATTGGTGGCAAATCTGATGGCCGAATGGTAAAGAACATCTAGCCACTTGAGAGCACCCTTACCTGCCGATCTATAAATGATATGTCTGTAATCTAGCATGGGTAGGATGGTCATCTGAATCAGGGTTAGTTTGGCAGCTGGAGTGAAAGAGGAGCGATTACGATAGATGAAACCAAGTCTAGGTTTAACTTTAGCCTGCAGCTTTGATATGTGCTGAGAGAAGGACAGTGTACCGTCTAGCCATACTCCCAAGTACTTATATGAGGTGACTACCTCAAGCTCTCAACCATCAGAGGTAGTAATCACACCTGTGGGGAGAGGGGCATTCTTCTTACCAAACCACATGACCTTTGTTTTGGAGGTGTTCAGAACAAGGTTAAGGGTAGACTAAGCTTGTTGGATACTAAAATTCTTTGTTGTAGAGCATTTAACAAAACATCCCGGGGAGGGGCCAGCTGAGCATGACTATCATCTACATATATATGGATGAGAGAGCTTCCTTCTGCCTGAGCTATGTTGATGTAAATTGAGAAGAGCGTGGGGCCTAGGATCGAGCCTTGGGGTACACCCTTGGTGACAGGCAGTGGCTGAGACAGCAGCTGTTCTGACTTCATACACTGCACTCTTTGAGAGCGGTAGTTAGCAAACCAGGCCAAAGACCCCTCGGAGACACCAATACTCCTTAGCCGGCCCACAAGAATGGAATGGTATCAAAAGCTTTTGTCAAGTCAATAAAAATAGAATCAAGGGCAATTGTGACATTGAGGACTTTTGAGGTTGCAGTGACACATACATAACCTGAGTGGAAACCAGATTGCATACCAGAGAGAATACTATAGACATCAAGAAAGCAAGTCAATTGATTATTGACAAGTTTTCCAACACCTTTGGTAAACAGGGAAAAATAGAAATAGGCCTGTAACAGTTAGGATCAGCTTGATCTCCCCCTTTTAAATAAAGGATGAACTGTGGCTGCCTTCCAAGAGATGAGGAAATGTTGGACAGGCAAGGAGGCATGTCTGAGTCAAATAGGAATCCTGACTTAATGAAGTGATTTAAAAAGCTCAGCCATGTGCTTCTTGTCAGTAACAACCACATCATCAACGTTAAGGGACATGGGCAGCTGTGAGGACGAGGGTTTATTCTCCAGGTCTTTAATCGTTTTCCAGATCTTCTTGGGGTTAGACCCACAGAGAGAACTGCTCCTTAAAGTAACTAGCTTTGGCCTTCCGGATAGTCTAAGTGCACTTATTTCTCATTTGCCTGAACGAGAGCCAGTCAGCCTGAGTGTATGCGTGTGCCGAGCCTTTCGCCAAATGCAATTCTTGAAGTGGAGTAACTGCCAGATCACGGTCGAGCCAGGGGCTGAACCTGTTTTTCATTTTCATTTTCTTAATGGATGCGTGTTTGTTAACAATGTCACTGAAAATATCAAAAAGAAGGTTCAAGTGTCTTCGACAGAAGGGATCAAGCTGATTCCATACCTGTTTAGAGGCCAGGTCATAAAGAACGTCTTACTCATTCAAGTTTTTAGCAAGCGTCTATGACCAATCAAGACAGGTCGTTTCACTGATCAGCCATTACGAACACAGGCTGTAAAACAGTGGTTACTAAGGTCATTACAGAAAACACCAGACTGATACCTCTCAGGATAATTTGTGAGGATAACATCGAGGAGAGTAGCCTTTTCTGAGTGTTTTGAGTCATACCTTGTGGGATTGGTAATCTGGGGAAGATTTGGGGAGTCCCATTGCTTTAGCACTTGGTCAAGTGGTTTAGGCATGTCCCAGTTTAGATCACCTAGCAGGACAAATTCAGACTCAGTGTAAGGGGCCAGGAGAGAGCTTAGGGCATATAGGGTACAGGCTGGTGCTGATAGAGGACGATAACACCCAGCAACAGTCAACAAAGAGCTATTTGAAGGTTTAATGCTTAAAACCAGCAAATCAAATTGTTTGGGGACAGACTTGGTGGAGACAACCGAGCACTGAAGGGGATCCTTGGTAAAGATTGCCACACCTTTGGAAGATCTGTCTTGCCGAAAAAGGTTATAACCAGAAAGGTTAACATCAGTATTCAAAACTTTCTTAATAAGGGACCGTACATTTGCAATATGGAGATCCTCATCGATCATATGGGAAATGCCACTCCCCTCCCTTATGTAGGTAATAAGCTTCTAGTGTTAACGTGCAGAAAACCCGGGCTTTTACGAGAGCAGAAATCAGTGAAGCAAATATCAAAGCACAAGTCAGAATTGTGGCTAGAAACAGTAGATGGGTCAGGGTTGTGTACATGCACATTTCCAGATATCATCAATAGTAATACAATCAAGGCATGGCAGAGGACAGGGAGAGCTCTGCGGTGTTGATTTATGACATTTGAATGTGTATTAGATGGCAACAAGATCATATTATACAGCAATTTCATCAGTTAACATGAATGGCGAGAAGCTGGCGAGAAGTGGTTAGAATAGGATGGGAGGCCAGCAGTCTGCATAACCAATAGAGAGTCAGAGTCCTGAGTGTGGGAACAAACATAGTCTGTCCCATGGTTGGGTAAAGAAAGTTCGTAGCCAGCAAAGCATGCAGGAGGCAAATAGCAAAATGCACAAGAAAACAAATATAACGATTCGGGGCTAGCCATTGTAAGTTCAGAGTTACCTGCCCCAACAGTGCCTGTGTGCTGGAGGTGAGCAAAAGCTCGGGAGAGAGGGGGGAGTGTGGTAGGGGCAACAACCAGGGCAGACTTTGAACAGATCACCAGGTGGAATCCAAGCAGCAGTGTAGCAGGCAACTGGAGTAGGTGCCACACCCACTTGGGAAAAGCTTTAATTTCTGGAGGCAGATTTCTTGTATTAAAAAAAAATGCCAGCAGATGGTCTCTGAACAGCAGGAGGGGGCTTCCATGCCCCTGGATTTGGGAAGGATTAGCCTGCCATTTGTTGGGCTCATGCTTCGACACCTCTCACTTCATACCTCAGGGCTAATTGAAGTTGTATCTGGTCTGTCTCAGTTCCAGGTTGGATGGTGTCCTTGGTATTATTAATCCTTCCAGGTAATTTTGTCCAAAATTAGGTTGTAGGTTTGGAGTTTTGATCTGGAGGGAAGGTTTTGCTGTGTGGGGTAGCATCCTGTATATGTCCCTCCCGAAAAAATCCAAGTTTAAAACATGTTGGAAAATGTGAGAGCTCACATGCAGCTGTGTCTATCTCACGCTCTCCCCCTCACTGTGTATATGTAGTGTGTGTCATGATCATGATGTTTTGATAGTTGTTCTTAGAGGCTTTCTGAGTTACTGTAAGAATGCTGTTCAAGAGTGTTTGTTAGAGTTCAGAGAGGGAGGTCTTTCCTTTCATCCTCCTCTTGTTGTCATTCCAGACTGCAAACTCACCAGCAGAGAGAGAGGAAAGCTGTGCTTCAGAGCAACACGATGCAAACCCCTGCAAGGTAACATGATACGCATGCATGCACACATCACACACACACACACACACACACACTACCAGCAATATCGGTCAATATGGAGAATCTCTTTTCTCTCTCATGCCTGTTTTTAACTTCTGTTTTTCAGTTCCCTTGAAGGCAGCAGAGAAATACACATTTGCAGACCTGAGCCTTGGGAATGAACTGGTATGTGGAGGAAACACATTGTTGTTATCTGTGACTGTCAATGTTGTCATGTTATTGCTGTGAATGCATTATAAAAGAGGGGAAAAAACGATCAGCCTTTCCCTTCCTCTCAACGTCTGGTGTCTCCTCTCCTCAGATCATCACCTCCACCACTCCATGTGCAGATTTCTTCTTCCGGAGGTGTCAGCCCTTGGAGTCACTGAGACCTCCCGTTGCCATGGAGATACAGGGGAGACATTCCAGGAGTCAGGGGGTGGGGCATGGGGGCGGGGCCAAGGATATAGCGGGCGTGGTCAGGAAGTGTAACGAGGTGGACCTCGACATCATCATCCTCTGGAAGGTAAAACCACAGAATTAAAGGGACTCTTACCATTACTAAACTCAGCAAAAAAAGAAACTTCCCTTTTTCAGGACCCTGTCTTTCAAAGATAATTTGTAAAAATCCAAATAACTTCACAGATCTTCATTGTAAAGGKTTTAAACACTGTTGCCCATGCTTGTTCCATGAACCATAAACAATTAATGAACATGCACCTGTGGAATGTTGTTAAGACACCAACAGCTTACAGACGGCAGGCAATTAAGGTCACAGTTATGAAAACGTAGGACACTAAAGAGGCCTTTGGACTGACTCTGAAAAACACCAAAAGAAAGATGCCCAGGGTCCCTTATCTGTGTGAATGTGCCTTAGGCATGCTGCAAGGAGGCATGAGGACTGCAGATGTGGCAAGGGCAATAAACTGCAATGTCCGTACTGTCAGACGCCTAAGACAGCGCTACAGGGAGACAGGACGGACAGCTGATCGTCCTCGCAATGGCAGACCACGTGTAACAACACCTGCACAGGATCGGTACATCCGAACATCACACCTGCGGGACAGGTACAGGATGGCAACAACTGCCCGAGTTACACCAGGAACGCACAATCCCTCCGTCAGTGCTCAGACTGTCCGCAATAGGCTGAGAGAGGCTGGACTGAGTGCTTGTAGGCCTGTTGTAAAGCAGGTCCTCACCAGACATCATCAGCAACAATGTCGCTTATGGGCACAAACCCACCGTCGCTGGACCAGACAGGACTGGCAAAAAGTACTCTTCACTGACGAGTCGCGGTTTTGTCTCACCAGGGGTGATGGTCGGATTCGCGTTTATTGAAGGGATGAGCGTTAAACCGAGGCCTGTACTCTGGAGAGTGATCGATTTGGAGGTGGAGGGTCCATCATGGTCTGGGGCGGTGTGTCACAGCATCATCGGACTGAGCGTGTTGTCATTGCAGGCAATCTCAATGCTGTGCGTTACAGGGAAGACATGTGGTACCCTTCCTGCAGGCTCATCCTGACATGACCCTCCAGCATGACAATGCCACCAGCCATACTGCTCGTTCTGTGCATAATTTCCTCCAAGACAGGAATGTCAGTGTTCTGCCATGGCCAGCGAAGAGCCCGGATCTCAATCCCATTGAGCACGTCTGGGACCTGTTGGATCGGTGGGTGAGGGCTAGGGCCATTCCCCCCAGAAATGTCTGGGAACTTGTAGGTGCCTTGGTGGAAGAGTGGGGCAACCTCTCACAGCAAGAACTGGCAAATCTGGTGCAGTCCATGAGGAGGAGATGCACTGCAGTACTTAGTATCTGGTGTGGCCACCTGCTGCCATTGACTGTTACTTTTGATTTTGACCCCCCTTTGTTCAGGGATACATTATTAAATTTCTGTTCGTCACATGTCTGTGGAACTTGTCCAGTTTGTCTGTTGTTGAATCTTATGTTCATACAAATATCTACACGTTAAGTTTGCTGAAAATAAACGCAGTTGACAGTGAGAGGACGTTTCTTTTTTTGCTGAGTTTACTTAGTAGTAGTACGACTATTACTAGTAGTAATACGACTACAGAATTTAAATAGACCTCAAATGCGATTAATACTAATATTGTACTAGCCATTAGTAGCCATATATAGGGCTGTGGTATTACACAGTGCACAAAACATTAGCAACACCTGCTCTTTCCATGACAGACTGACCAGGTGAATGATCCCTTATTGATGTCACTTGTCAAATCCACTTCAATCAGTGTAGATGGGGAGGAGACAGGCTCAACAGGGCTTGACATTAACCTTTGTCTGTGTGCCCGGGACAAATTAAAAACATTGTTAGACAAGAAGAATATAGATTTAAATTGTCCCAAGACAAGTAAAAGAAAAAAAATATCACACAAAAATCATAATATCAAACAATTAGACACTGAGCCATTTCTGATGAATGTATTGCTCAATGTCCTCCCACTGTCTGCAGAGCGCATCGGAGTATAGTTATTGTAGGGATGCATTGGCAGGCACGAGCTGTCTTTCAATCATACAGTTTTTGAGATCAAAGCGAGCCACGTGTGCACATTTGTTCATAAACACTACATGACCAAAAGTCACGTYGAACTTCTCGTTCCAAAATCATGGGCATTAATATGGATTTCGTCCTCCCTTTGCTGCWTTAACAGCCCAGTCTTCTGGGAAGGCTTTCCACAAGATGTTGGAACATTGCTGCGGGGACTTGTTCCCATTCAGCCACGTCGGGCACTGATCTGGGMCATTAGGCCTGGCTCGCAGTTTGCGTTCCAGTTCATCCCAAAGGTGTTTGATGGAGTTGAGGTCAGGGTTATGTGCAGGCCAGTCAAGTTCTTCCACACCGATCTCGGCTAACCATTTCTTTATGGACCTCACTTTGTGCACAGGGGAATTGTCATGCAGAAACAGGAAAGGGCCTTCTACAAACTGTTGCCACAAAGTTGGAAGCACAGAATTATCTGTCTAGAATATCATTGTATGCTATAGCGTTAAGATTGTTCCTTCACTGAAACTAAGGGGTCTAGCCCGAACCAGATGAGGTGTGATTCATCACTTCTGAGAACGCATTTTCACTGCTCCAGTGTCCAATGGAGGCGAGTTTTAGACCACTCCAGCCGATGCTTGGCATTGCCCATGGTGATCTTCGTCTTGTGTGCGGCTGCTCAGACATGAAATCCCATTTCATGAAGCTCCCGACGAACAGTTATTGTGCTGAGGTTGCTTCCAGAGGCAGTTTGTAACTCGGTAGTGAGGGTCACAACCGCGCTTCATCACTCGCCGCTCCTGTTCTGTGAGCTTGTTTGGCCTACGACTTTGTGGCTGAGCCGTTGTTTCTCCTAGACATTTCCACTTCACAATAACAGCACTTACAGTTGACCAGGGAAGCTCTAGCAGGGCAGAAATTTGACGAACTGACTTGTTGGAAAGGTGGCGTCTTATGACGGTGCCACTTTGAAAGTCACTGAGTTCTTAAGTAAGACCATTCTACTGCCAATGTTTGTCTATGGAGATTGCATGGCTGTGTGCAACAGGTGTGGCTGAAATAGCTGAATCCACTCATTTGAAGGGGCGTCCATATGTTTTTGTATTTAGATTCGCTACAGGCTGCCCAGCAAGAACAAGGCAGACGTGTSCATATACAGAGTTTAATTGGCTCATGGTCAGCACCACACATTAGAACACACAGGCTWGAAGTGAGCTTCATGTTACAATTAGGAATGGACTTGTGGTTCTGAAAGGTAAGAACCAGTATATGTTGTTAAGCTATGCAGTAGGAATATCTACTCAGGAAAGAATCGCATAGCATTAGGGATGCCCCGATATGAAAGTTTTGGCCGATACCGATATCCGGTATTTTCCTTGCCMCMAAAAAATWACGATTCCGATACCGGCCTTTTTAAGCATTCTGGTACTGTTAAATAGTTAACACACACGGTRAAAGGTAAAGAGGCTCAGAGAGAATGCCACCGAGTACTTTTAAGTTTTAACCCCACGGTTTATGTCGGCAGTTTTGTTGAGCAGGCGTTTCAATGCCTTGACCGAGGGTATCACGTCTGCTGCAGACGCAGTTGATTATCTTATGTCTCGAGTCAGTTGTTCGAATGGCRCTAGGAGTGTGTTCATGTTTCCAAGTTTTAATGGCATGTTCTCCATTGAAATGGCAGCAGYRRTATGAGAACCAGCACATTCTTGAGCATGCAATACGGCTTTCCTCAGTACGAAATCCTCGTCAACCCACTGTGCTGTCRGACTTAGCATGCTCATGGKGCTGACATCGCTGGTCCAAATGTCAGTCGTGAAGCTAAAAGCCAACATCATCCACGACAGAGAACGGTTGATTCTCAAGGGCAATGAATTCAATTATCTTGGCGTTAATGGGTTWCGCTTTCGAGTTGTCTCGCTGAAATGTTCTTACTCTTTCAAATGACTGCTCAACTTGAACTTGTTTAGTTGTTTGAAGTGTATTGTATTTTTTGTGGCGTCATTGTCATCTACTTACGTTAWATACGTATGCACATCAGCTTTGACATTGGTTTTGTACATCGCCTTTAAACTAGACATCGGGCCGATGCCGATGTTGGCATTTTTAGTTAAAATTGTCCAATTCCGATATGCTCACCGATATATTGTGCATCTATACAGGGATATACTGGTAACCTAGTGGTTAGGGGGCGGCAGGTAGCCTAGTGATTAGAGAGTTGGACTAGTAACCGAAAGGTTGCAAGATGGAATCACCGAGCTGACAAGGTAAAAATCTGTCGTTCTGCCCCTGAACAAGGCAGTTAACCCACTGTTCCTAGGCCGTCATTGAAAATACAAATTCGTTCTTATCTGACTTGCCTAGTTAAATAAAGGTAAAAAAAAAAAAAAAAACAGTCACATACCAGCATACATTAACAGCAGTATATGTATAAACATCTCACAGGAGAGAGAACTTACTTAGACATGATTTATGGCCCTTGCTCTCAGGACTGGTGGTGTTCTTATCTGATCTTTTTCTGGTGCCATAGAGTCAAATCTCACTGCGCATGCAGAGCCGAGGACAGACTGAAACTTCTAGAATCTCGCATCATGACTTAAAGATGCACTACTATGCAGAAGTCACTCCGCCATTTCCTGGTTGCTACAATTCTAATAGTTTGCTTAATTCCAGTTTGTGTCAAAACAAGCAGGTATAGTGTAGAGCCAGGGTGTCAAACTCAAATACCCAGTGGGCCAAAATGTAAAACCTGAACAAAGTCGCGGGCCAACATTGAACAAATTAACCTTTTAATATGGACCCAAACAAGTTGCTTTAACATTGAATATGGAACAAGCATCGCTATTACCATACAATATATAATTTAATAGTGGAGACATGCAAAATCGAATTTCAAATGAAAAAACACATCAATGGCATTAATTTATTAAATAAATAAAATTTAAATAAAAATCGTATGCCTCTTTCTATTTGCAGCCTTCTGATTTAAATACCAAAATAAACTTTTTAAACTTTTTCCACTGGCTAATAATTTTACAAATAAAATGATAATAAATCAATCAACCATTCAAGCCCATGCCTTGTAGCAAGAAAAAGTGCACAAAGAAAACGTTAATTATTGCACACTGATCTAATCTTTTTCACGAACTCTCCCTCATTAAAGGGCCGGGCTGATTTTGCGATCTCTGCTGCCACTATATAACTAGCCTTTACAGCAGCCTCACTTTGTGATGTGGCTTTTTTGAACAATTCTGTTGTGAAACCAAACTTCTTTTCATCTCCTCTACTTTCTGGCTCCTTTGAGTCATGTCCAGGTCCTTGTATTTGTCAATGTGTTTCGTTTCATAGTGTCGTTGTACTCCTTACTTACAGCCACTTGACTCACAAAACAAGACAAACAGGTTTGTCTTTTACATATCAAACAGACATTCTGCCTCCCACTTGTCCAGAAAGCTCCTGTTTTCTGCCTTTCTTTTCGCCATTTTTGGGAAGGGATAGCGCGCTGACAGTTGTAGCGTCTATGTTGCTATGACTAGAGTGGGCGTTTCTGGGTCCTGTCCTGATTGGCGCGCGAAAACAACAGCAGAGCATATGGGATTCGTAGTATTAGCGGTGAATGCGCTAGTAGTAATTTGGTATTGTCTCGCGGGCCAAATATAATTACGGCCCGCGGGCCAGAGTTTGACACCCATGGTGTAGAGCATCATTGTACCATCCAAACAGCTGTGAAATATATTTTCCATAACCAAAAACATTTTATTTTCAGCTTTTTGAAACTGGTGTACAAAACAGAAGGTAAAACGCAAAAACTGAACTTAAGAACGGGAAGCATAAAAATAGCACGCATAGAACTTATCTACCGCTTTTTTAGACTTGCTTTGAATGAGAATGACAGATCTATAACTCTTTCTATGTGAAATTGGTCGGGTTGCCCAAAAAGTTACATATTTCAGGTTTAACAGTAGCGCAAACTGTGAAAGCGCAGAGGTAAAGTGCGCATTACAGGCTATAGGGAATAACCATCTCTATACAAGAACATCTGTTGCACAACACTCATGCATTCAATTCAATACAGGCCCTTATAAAMGACATGCACATTGAGTGTCTGAAATGTACATACGCTCCAGCGGTACTATACAGCTACAGTCACATGCGCAGACCTAGCCTTTTTTATGTGCTCCATTGTTCCATTGTTTAATTATGCATTAGTAAAATGCACTCTTTATGCTAAGTTTTTATTGAGGTATTTGCTGTTGTTTTGCTTTTGGCATCAGGCCAATGATGTTGCTAGTTGTAGAAAGGCCTATGATAGTTGACAATATTTATTTGTTTGTTTACAGGCATTTGTTGTTGAGGACAACAAGCAGGTGATCCTAGAGGGACAGCTTCATGTGGCCCTACAGACCATCGACAAAGAGGCCTGCTCTTTGACACAGAAAGAGGTACACAAATGTATTGAGAAACAATTGTAAACAGTCAAATCACCATTTTGTTCTGTGTAGTGTACACACARGCTGAATAACTATACACACTCCTRGACTCCTTTGCATTGCGACTCAAGCACAAACAAAACAAAGCGATCCTACTTCTTGGAGAATGCACTCTCTCTCWTTCACTACCTAAAAGCCCCTATATCTTCCTGCCAATGTCCAACAGGGCACTGAGTGTTTACTTGGCCACCTCCCAAACACCCTGTAAGCTGTGGGGACAGGGTGACAATGGAAAGCTTGGTATGTCGGACTCAGGCCTGGTAGAGGTTTTTACAGGGTTAGTGTCTACTCTGACCTATGCTCCTCATGGGTGTATAGGCCAACATGAGTAAGGAAGGGTCTACTCTACACAGATGAGTGATTAAGAGGCAGGCCCATGCTTTGCTATCTCAAAGCTGAGTGGAAGATTTTTTTTCAATTATTTTTATTTAACAAACTTTATTGATCCCCAGAGGTAAAATTCAATTGGTCACCACTCACCAGCATAGGAGACATACAGTAAGGGAGGCAATATACTGTACACAAATACATCAACACATATACAATGCATTCGGAAAGTTCAGCCCCCTKGACATTTTCCACATTTTGTTCCGTTACAGCCTTAATCTAAAATGGATTCAATTGTTTTTTCCCTCATTARTCTACACAAAATACACCATAAAGACAAAGCAAGAACAGGTTTTTAGAATTGTTTGCAAAAACGGAAATATTACATTTACATAAGTATTCAGAACCTTTACTCAGGACTTTGTTGAAGCACCTTTGGTAGTGATTTACAGCCTCAAGTCTTCTTGGGTATGACTCYACAAGCTTGGCACGCCTGCATTTTTGGAGTTTGTTCCATTATTCTCTGCAGATCCTCTCAAGCAATGTCAGGTTCGAAGGGGAGCGTCGCTGCACAGCTATTATCAGGTCTCTCCAGAGATGTTCGATCGGATTCAAGTCCGGCCTCTGGATAGGCCACTCAAGGACATTCAGAAACTTGTCCTGAAGCCACTCCTGTGTTGTCTTGCCTGTGTGCTTAGGGTTGTTGTCCTGTTGGAAGGTGAACCTTTGCCCCAGTCTGAGGTCCTGAGCACTCTGGAGCAGGTTTTCAATAAGGATCTCTCTGTACTTTGCTCTGTTAATCTTTCCCTCGATCCTGACTAGTCTCCCAGTCCCTGCYGCTGAAAAACATCCCCACCGCATGATGTTGCCACCACCATGCTTCACGGTAGAAATGGTGCCAGGTTTCCTCCGGACATAATGCTTGGCATTCAGGTCAAAGAGTTCAATCTTGGTTTCATCAGACGAGAGAATMTTGTTTCTCATAGTGAGAATTTTTTAGGTGCCTTTTGGCAACTCCAAGCTGGCTGTTGTGCCTTTTACTTAGTGGCTTCCGTGTGGCCACTCTAGCATAAAGGCCTGATTGGTGGAGTGCTGCAGAGATGGTTGTCCTTCTGTARGGTTTTTCAATCTCCGAAAAGGAACTCTGGAGTTCTGTCAGTGTCCACAGGATGAGTGTCCACAGGAAACAGGATGCACCGGAGATAATTTTCGAGTCTCATAGCAAAGGGTCTGAATACTTATGTAAATGTATTTCTGTTTTTAACACATTTGCTCACATTTCTAACCTGTTTTCGCTTTGTCATTWTGGGGTATTGTGTGTAGATTGAGGATAATATTTAAATACATTTTAGAATAAGGCTGTAACGTAACACAATGTGGGAAAAGTAAAGGGATCTGAATACTTTCCGAATGCACTATGCATCGGCAGTGTGTTTGAGGTAAAGGTGTTGACGTTTGCTCTTCCTGCGTCCTGATCTGATTTGTGTTCCTCTGTCCTGTTGTAGGATGCTCAGGAGATGGTGCTGCTGAAGTTTAAACCGGAGCTGCCGCCTCCAATGACACGGCCCTCCATTGAACAACTCTCCCACCTCATCAAGACCAACCTGCAGTACCCAGAGAGCTACAGCCACCCCTTCAATCAGAAGAGGTAGCACACACGCGTAACATGATCAGCTAGCCAAACAATATTATTACCAAACCAAAAAATAGCATATTGAGAGTAATTTAAAACAGCCAGCGACATGTGCTCACAGTCTTCAGCTATGTAATGGTACAAGCATTGACTGCAGCGGTGGTCCGTGTTATGCGACTGAAAAGTTCTATGCGGTGAAGAAAGGGAGACATGATTAATGGTGTAAAARAATATATATTTATGTCTCTTTTGGCTCTTTTCCCCCCCTGTAGTCTGTGTATGGTTCCAGTCACTTTGACTCTGTCTAACTGCTCCMTGGCTCAAGTTGATGTCATCATTGACCTACGCCACAAAACTACCAGGTAAACATAACACAAACTCACTCTGTACTGTTAAATCTGCCATCTGTTCCTCATGTCCCTGACAATGTTTACCTGATAAACGGCATTCTATTTATCCTCCTGGTTTGAGTGAGCTTTCGATTTTCTTCTCCTCTCCCTCTGCCGTCATCCCTCTTTCTCTCTAACTTTTCTCCCATCCCTCTCCTCCCTCCATCAGCCCCGAGTCTCTTGARGTGCACGGTTCGTTTACATGGCTGGGCCAAACGCAATTCAAGCTGCAGTTGGGGGCACAAGAAGTGATGCGAGTGCAGCTGCGAGCTTGCTTCCTGCATGCGGGCGTCTATAATCTGGGAACGCCACGGGTCTTTGCCAAACTGGCGGACCAGGGAGCTATGTGTGAGACCAGCCAGCAGACGGCCACGCCAGCACTCATCATCATCATCAACAGCACCTGAACATTGTCCCGCCCCATCATCAATAGCCAATTAACCATCTGTCAATCATCACTACCAAGGCTCCAGAGTCCCCCATTGGTTGGCAACAACAGGGTTGAGAGACGCACCCAGCAAGAAATATCTTCCACATCCCATCTTTCCACCCAGTTTCAAATCACCCACTCCCCGCCCTAAAAAGTTGACACATTTTTCCAATTGTGTAAAAACAAAATGGAATGTTCAAATTAAATTGTGCATCAGTTCAGCTTGTAACCACTTTGATGGTCCGACTGTTAACTATTTTATGTCCCAGCAACAAAGCAAAACATCATAGACTTACATGTGGAAGAAGGAACTATTTTCTCTCTCTCTGCATATGAGTCTATCATCTCAGTGGAGGCGCTTTGGATTTGACCTTTTTTTATTTTATGAAATCAACCCGTGAAAGGGAAGGACACAGAACAGACAAAGACAATGACCTGTCTCCTATGGTAACGGTGGCATCTGTCTGCCGCCAGAGATTTTTATTTTATTTTTACTGTTGAAAAACGAATCACAGGGTGTTGAGTTATCACAGTAGTGATTGCATTGTTTACTTCCTGGATTAACCTGGATGAGGAAGTAGGAAGAGCTACCCCACATGGACCAGACTGTCGGCACATCACAAACCCTTTAGAATATGAACCAGAGGTTGACCACTATACTATGATAAATGAATCCTTTGACTGACAGGCCCTGATGCTGCCTGCCCCACCTGTCTGTTGTTGGTCTGTAGTCCATCTGGATTTACTGTGCTGTCAGTCCCCACGAGCACACATGTAATTTTCTACAAAACAAACTAATGAATCAATCAAATCAATATGTTCCCTATACTTCTCCCTCATTGGCCCTCCTCCACCTTGTGATCAAGCTGTTATTTAAATGTATGTATTTACTCAACTGCTTTTCAGATGAAAATKATGTATTATATTTATAACAAATTTACTGTAAATAGAAATAAAACGTAACCAATGATATGGGCTGTGAGATACAGTAACTGTCTCCTCTGTATGGTGAAATGTGTGGACGACGTGGTGATTTGTAATACTTTTCAGGGCAAGTTTTATTTWGCATTCCAAATGGCACCCTGTTCCATATATATTACACTACTTTTGACTAGATCTCAATGTGTACTATAAAGGGAATAGCGTKYCATTTGGGAAAAAGACTTAATGACTGTCTCTGATGCAGTGAATATAGTTCGACCCTCAATTAGCTTATCTCTGTAGATCTGCTCCGTCTCTTAATGCCAACTCTGTTTTAAGTGCATTAGGAGCGATGTCTTTGTCAAGCTGTCCTCTGTCGCTATATCTCCCTGATAGACGCACATCAGTGTAAGTGTGTGTATCTCAGTATCAGTTTTAGTCAAATGGATTCTCTAATCGCCGAATACTAATTATTTCTGGAAAGATTGTGTCTAACAGATGCAATTTGAACATTTGTAAAATATTACAAATGATATTGTAAAATGGTGTTTAAAAGTATGCCTAGCCAGGAGCTTTCACATTCAAGGATGCACAGAGAAACTAGTAGATCTGCTGACACAAGCAGCTGACATGCATATCTGGGCAAAGCTTAAAACATGAGATATTTAATTCAGAAGTTTTAGTGTGAAGTTGCCATTCTTTAATAAAGCATTAATAATCTTGTTGGTACCTAATAAATTAACAGAAGTTAAGTTGTAAAGTCCCCTGTGGTTCTCTACATTCTTGGGGAAAGAAGGGTTTCTACAGGCTTATCCTTGTAGTAGAATAACCCTTTACAGGGTTCTTCCTAGAACCATAAAGGCAATTCGTATTCCAATTCCAACCTTGCCTTGAGGCCACAGGTATGTGATGAAAGCAACCACAAAACAGGGAATCCAAAGCTCAGATTGTGTAAAAATAGACATTTCTTTTCCAAAGGTAATTTMATAGGCTATATTCCATCGATGAGCGAAGTGCCCAGGAAAGGCTCCATAATCCTTTTAAATACCTGTGATGAACATAATAGAAAACCAAAAAACATGACTTCATGAAGCAATATTTATTCTTATATTCTATATTTTTCTAAATGGAGCAAAATAATAAATATAGCATGAATAAAGTGTGAATTTGGCTCCAACAAACTCTTTCACCTGCAAGGAAAATGAAAGTGAGTCATTCAGGTCTATCATTACCATCTTAACACCATCAGTCCTGGACTAAACTTCTGTGGCCTTTGTCACAGGATCAGGGTGAAGTCCACTCAGACAAATGATACAGTTATGGCTAATGGCTGGCTGTCTGTAGGAGTTGGCGAGAGCGCACAAAMAGATCTGGGACCAGGCTAAGTAATGGTTCCTAACCCCCTCATTCTCCCTGCCARCTCTCACTTCCTACCTTTCTATAGTGACCAGATAGAGTAGCAAAACCCCTGGCTCCTACTCCTCTCTCTCTCTGCCTCCCACCCCCTCTCAGGTGATTCTCATTCAAACAGGGAGGCCAGAGCTTCACCCTTCAGTTTCAGAGCTCAACTGGCTKTAATTGATTTGGAGCAGAGCTCTCTCTCTGACTAATATAGGGGTAGATGGAGCAGGAGATGAGGGATGACTMTATAGGCAAACGTACCATGAAAGAGAAAGCAGTCACGACCCTCTGAAAGCAGACAAAAATGACCATGAAGACAAGACTCATGCTGTCAGATGTCCTTACTCAACCCCTCTCTCACTGTCATACATACACAGACAGGTAAAAATGCTTCCTCTGGCACCCCTCCCCTGCCCCCCACATACACACTCCCAWTTCAATAGACTTTATTGACATGGCAAGTTAAATCACTTACATTGTCAAAGTACACATGGTCGAACTAACAGTAATAATAGTAGTAGTGATAATGATATTTACATTGACAGCAACAACAATAAACATAAATACAAGCTTTGTCTCACTGCAGAACACTTAGATATTTATCCACGTTTCTCCAAACATAACATTTCAAAGTCTTTTTGACACCCTGTGTTGACTTCTGCTCAGTATCGTACCGTTTCTACAAATGTAGAAGTTGCTCCAAATTTCAAATTTAGAAGGTTAAGGTTTTGGGTTAAAATATTCCGTTTAGGGACTCATTCYAAATGGTTAAAGTAAGGATTAAGGTTTGGGATAGGGTTAAAACCCACCAATGGGATTGAACACGCAACCACAGCGTTTGTAAACCCAAAAGACGCAACATCGCAAGACTTCCGGGAACGTTGGCGAAGCAGACCAGACCGWGGTCTAAAGGCACAACCTAGATTCGAGCCAATGTCTTAAGTCGTYGAACATGCTATTACKCCAACCTCGTGAAAGGAGTGCTTATTTATTTGATCGCCTGCACATTGCGCAGTTCGGTGCGAGTTGACCTGTTTCTGCGCATGAGCTAAGCTAGCCAAAGTTGCCATGATATCGCCGACAAGCATGATTGAGTATTTCTATTGGAGAAGCAGTTTCTGCCTATCTTCACACTGTACGATCTTTGACGCAACCTTCTGAACCAGATTCATCGGTTTACGCCCATCCGCCACCCCTGTCCACAACACCCTAGCAAAACCTAAACATACATGATGGTAACAGTGATCACTATTGTCCCTAGTGGCCAAWTTTGAAGGCGTTTCCAGATGTCCTCAAGACCTCTATAGACAACCAATTTCGAAGTCACTCTWGAGCGATCTGCCTGAATAAATAACAGTAATGGTGGTAGGCTTGTTTTAACATGACTGAAAAGCTGCATGATATGAAAGCCAAAACAGAATGGCAAATACTATTGTAACATTGTACTTCTCTCACTCTCTCTCGTTCATTAGATGAAGAACCTGTCTAAGTTAATTTACACGTGTCAAATGGTGACAACTTAATTGTATTGGATGCTCCTCTCTTCATGTTGGATTGCTTTTGTAGCACTCGGGTTAATAAGGGTGAGGGTGACAGCATACTGTGAATTCAGAACCCAAGAGAATTGAGATAAAGAGAAGCTGTGTGTGCTACAGTATATCTCACTTTGTCGCTGTCTATGGTTCTAAAGCCACACTGCTGTGGTTGGTGGCAGGTACACTTGAAGTCAGAAGTTTACATGCACCTTAGCCAAATACATTTAAACACGGTTTTTCACAATTCCTGACATTTAATCATAGTAAAAATTCCCTGTCTAAGGTCAGTTAGGATCACCACTTTATTTTAAGAATGTGAAATGTCAGAATAATAGTAGAGAGAATGATTTATTTCATCACATTCCCAGTGGGTCAGAAGTTTACATACACTCAATTAGTATTTGGTAGCATTGCCTTTAAATTGTTTAACTTGAGTCAAACGTTTTGGGTAGCCTTCCACAAGCTTCCAACAATAAGTTGGGTGAATTTTGTCCCATTCCTCCTGACAGAGCTGGTGTAACTGAGTCCGGTTTGTAGGCCTCCTTGCTCGCACAGGCTTTTTCAGTTCTGCCCACAAATTTTCTATAGGCTTGAGGGCTTTGTGATGGCCACTCCAATACCTTGACTTTGTTGTCCTTAAGCCATTTTGCCACAACTTTGGAAGTATGCTTGGGGTCATTGTCCATTTGGAAGACCCATTTGCGACCAATCTTTAACTTCCTGACTGATGTCTTGAGATGTTGCTTCAATATAGCGACGTAATTTTCCTCCCTCATGATACCATCTATTTTGTGAAGTGCACCAGACCCTCCTGCAGCAAAGCACCCCCACAACATGATGCTGCCACCCCCGTGCTTCACGGTTGGGGTGGTGTTCTTCGGCTTGCCAGCCTCTCCCTTTTTCCTCCAAACATAACGATGGTCATTTTGGCAAAACAGTTCTATTTTTGTTTCATCAGACCAAAGGATATTTCTCCAAAAAGTACGATCTTTGTCCCCATGTATAGTTGCAAACCGTAGCATGGCTTTTTTTATGGCGGTTCTGGAGCGGCCTTTCAGGTTATGTCGATATAGGACTCGTCTTACTGTGGATATAGATATTTTGTACCTGTTTCCTCCAGCATCTTCACAAGGTCCTTTGCTGTTGTTCTGGGATTGATTTTCACTTTTCGCACCAAAGTACGTACATCTCTGGGAGACAGAACACGTCTCCTTCCTGAGCGGTATGACGGCTGCGTGGTCCCATGGTGTTTATACTTGCGTACTATTGTTTGTACAGATGAACATGGTACCTTCAGACATTTGTTAATTGCTCCCAAGGATGAACCCTGTCTCTTATACACATCTAGATGTGTATAAGAGACAGGGTACACCTCCAATTGACTCAAATTATGTCAATTAGCCTATCAGAAGCTTCTAAAGCCATGACATCATTTTCTGAAATTTTCCAAGCTGTTTAAAGGCACAGTCAATTTAGTGTATGTAAACTTCAGACCCACTGGAATTGTGATACAGTGAATTATAAGTGAAATAATCTCTCTGTAAACATTTTTTTTTTTTTTTTTTAATTCCTTGTGTCATGCACAAAGTAGATGTCCTAACCGACTTGCCAAAACTATAGTTTGTTAACAAGAAATTTGTGGAGTGGTTGAAAAAGAGTTTTAATGACTCCAACCTATGTATGTAAACTTTCGACTTCAACTGTATCTTGGAACCTCACATGGTACTATAGGCTGTATGTATTTCTCAGAAACAGTAGGCCATTTGGTTATTATAGTCCCTTAAATATAACAGACAGGCACCACATTTTCAGGTTGGCGTATTATCCTTTTYAGAAATAAACGTGGCTTAGAATTGTGTTGTGTAATTTGGAATTGACTAGTCTAGATTCCTCCAGTAGTGGTTTGTGGGTAATCTTGCTTTTGGAAAATAACTCAATTGCTGCGTTTACACAGGCAGCCCAATTCTGATCTTTTGACCAATCACTTCAGATATTTTTCAGAGTTGATCCGATTGGTCAAAAGACCGATTAGTGATTTMAAAAATAATAATTACATTTGGGCAACCAAAATACTCCCTATATTGGTATGATATGCACTTGGATAGATATGCCGATCAAAAATAGCCTAGCTGTTCCCCAGCATAATCCAGGGGCTTTACGTCCAAGCTTCTAGATCTATTAAAAATACACCTGCGTGAACGGGCATCTCGTGCAGTCAGTGACCATTCCCGTGTCAGGCTAGGAGTTTTTTTTTAAATGGACCGAGTGCGGAGAAGTCAGCAGCCCCTGCCCCACCGACATGCGCGTGAGCCGGAGGACCTTGGATACACACCTCTCCTCTCCCGTTGCCCCCCTTCTCGCACTGCACCTGCTTGGACTCCCTTGCTGAATGAACAGAGAGGGTATGGTTGGAGAGGACTCGGTGTCTGTCTCCCACGCAGTGGTCTGAGAGAAACGGCCCATTATTCACGCAGTGGCATTTAACTGTTGTGGAACAGGTCCAGTTCTAGGCTGCTAAGGAACACGCACTCTGAGTCACTTACTAATGAAGTTCCATCTACACACTGGCTGTCATCCTCGAGCCATGACGGGAGGACTTCCCTCGATTCTCAGGGAGTTCTATAGACAGGGCAGAGTCCGAGAACCMCCAAGAGGTAAGGCTGGGAATAAGGAGACTGACTCACTGACCATTGGGCAGTCTCCAGATTCCCCGCCACTCTGCGCGCTCAAATTGGCCACCGCTGGACCTGCTGCGTGGTAGATTTGTTTTTCTCTGTACGCTGTCAGCGAAAGAATCGCGCACATTTTTCTATGACACACACACGTACATTGAGGTGCACTTTGWAAATTTTAAAAAGCACCCATGATGACACGCCAGTGGTAATTGACTCATGGGTAAAATCACCAGGTAAGCCATGCCAGGGGAAAAACACCATATCACAACCTATGTGTTGTGATAAATGTTGTTCCATATCCCTTGCGTGAGTTCATATGCTTTGAACCGGTGACATAGACTGTTAGCCTAAAGCCGAGAAAATAAGAAGACACAGTGGCAGACTAAATTCAACCAGGTACATGACCTACAGCATGGCCAAGCAAGTTAACGTTTCCGACATTTTCGGACAACTAAACAACTRTTGATTTAGAACCAAACAAAGAAAACAGGCGCAGCCTCCACTATTCCAGCAATATTTCAAATTCAACATTTCAACATCATCTAATGTTAGGATTTATGTTTATGCACTATAGCCTGCTAGCATATTGTTTGAAGATGAATATTGTTTTGTTACACACACACACAAACAATACAGATGTGTGTGTGTAGGTGTGTAAAGACTGACCAACATTGAGTGACAGGCCATAAAAGCTGTGGTCAATCTGGAGAGGGGAGGGGTGCATATCTCTAAGCCAACCAGGGAGGGTAGGGCACTGGACAATACCATATTAGGAACTGTGTCAGTGTAGAATCGACAGACACAAGACGGATCTAATCTACCCAACAACCAGATGCGGACAGAGGAGAGCACTTAGGGACTTGGACAAGTCCGGGTGCCAGCATAGGCTGGGCAAAGTCTAAACCGCGCTCAGCCTCTACTGTGATAGGCCAACAGACGGAAGTTGGAACTACGTCATCACGGTATAAGAACAGCTGTTTACGTACTTCCTGCCAGTTCCCTGTTTTACCCTGCGCGGTGATACAGCGAACCCGTATATACGAAAATTGCATTTACCATTTATCGCTTGAGTTTAATTAAAATACTTAAAATATATTCGGTGACTCTGAATCACATTTTGTCCTGATACCAGATTTGAACTGACGCAAATCTCTTTCACTAATCACCTATGTTTAGTCTAATCCAATGACAACTAAAATATGCCAACAAGTATTTAGTCCAAGGTATGCTAAATATGTGGCTGTGTGTGTGTACATGTGCATGTTTCCTAAACGTCTATTAATCTGTCATACGTTACAGCTTTTATATGTTGTTGTCCTAGGCTACCTCGCTAAAATGCTTTCTCGCTATCCTAAYGTCATGGGCAACAGTGCAACAGGCCAGCTAGTTACTACATATCGCTAGCTACATGTTGAACTTCCATCCTCACAGGCCAGGGGCACAATGTATGAATATATGGTTGGATCAGAATCAATRTTATAATCATTGGCCAGTATGTAGAATTAAGTAAAACCACAAGTCAAAATCCCTATCTCCATCAAATGGTAATTTAGGAAAGGGACGAGTTTAGCTAGCTAGCCACCGGGGTACAACGAGATGATGCAACAATTGAAGTTTCTTCTGTCAGTTTAGTTTGGCTTCTGATGTGATATGATTGGTACCATCCAAACTGGTTTCCCTTGACTGTATTTTGGTGCGCTAGGACCATTAACAGCTGAGMCAGATATACTTTTGAGGAGATTGGAAACTCCATTAAAATCGCTCACTGTGTACGTTGCCGTACATTGGCAATGGGCCTTGCGGTGCATTCCGAGTAAACTCAGACAAGATCTCTCCTTCAAAGAGTCAATTGGGTGCTTGCACAAAAMCCCAACATGAACACAAATTACGTGAACAAGAAGCTCAACATTACAAGTCTGTTCCAAGCATAAAAGATGATTAACTTGTCATCTGTAATATCGGATAGCTCTGAAATCGTGACATTATGTACTGTCAAGGAAATTGGAAGGTCTCTCGACTCATATCCTGACTTTTAGAAGGGATTGCGTGATGATTAGCATAGCAGCCACGTAACGCAGCATGACAACGTGAACGCGATTGGGCGACAGTCTGCTGGGCAGCGCGTATACTTTTTCCCCCATTCATTTCCCGCTGGGATTCTTATCCTTTTCAAATGTCTCTGGCTGAGCTCGCTAGCTTGCCTTGCATTCAATGCTACGGGTGGCAACAATGTCATACAATTTTTGAYCAGACAGCATCAGAAAGCTGGAATGCACATACAGTACTGAGACAGAGAGGTGCTCACTCGGATGCTGACTCCGGTGAGATTGCGAATTGCAAATMATTTATGAAACACAGAGACAATGTTTTTTATTTTGTATCTTATTTTCTTGGTAACCCGCTTGTTGTATACTTGAACAATGCGCTCAGCAATGCATATGCATCAGTGTGATAAGATCTGCCCCTTGGCGCTCTGTTGGTAAAAGATGGCCAGAGGGGGGAATTGGCCTACAGTATTCGCTGGAGGAACTAACAAGGACGGACATGCTATYATGCACATTCAAAGTAGCCTGCCACAGTGAAAGTTGAGCAAAATAAAATCGACATATCCCGTCTGTGTGWCTAGCTAGTGGCCACTTTTTAACCTCCTGCCCTAACTCCACATGTACCATACAGTAGTGGATCCACTCAATCATTATGAATACATGTAAAACTAACCACCTCCACAGGCTAAACTGTAGMGAGCTAGCTGGTGGACTAGAATTAGTGATTCCCAACCTTTTTCGGGGTCCTAGTTAGGAACCACTGGACTAGATTCATGTAAAACTGGACAGTCTCTTTCCTTTGGGGGTTCAAGCAGCAGCAGAACATGCCTGGGGTGGTAGAGAATGGGGGGGGGGGGGCTATAGGGGAAGTGCATGCTGTAGTGTTCACTACTATACCCCCAGGGCACTCAGAATAACTGGAATTGGGAACACAGCTATTGCTCCATGATGAATCAACAATCCGGTCCAATCCGGACCTCAGAAATCTCCCTGCTACCGTATGAGGAGGAGATACAGGATTTCATTCCCTGCATCAACCACTATTTGAGGAGCATGCTCTCGCTGCCTGATAGGTGCTATTCCACCCAAACTCTGTATGCCAAGGGCTCTCCAACCTTGTTCCTGCAGCTACCCAGTGCTTAATTTGAGAAACCAAGTGAAATCTGTTTGGGAACATCGATAGTAACATGTTTTCGCAACTAAACATATTTMACTAAACTGTTGACAGCCTGTCTGCGTACTCGATGAAGGAATAGAGGAGAACAAGGAGATGGAAATGTTAGATTCTTCAAAGTAGCCACACTTTGCCATGACGACAGCTTTGCGCACTCTTGGCATTCTCTCAACCAGCTTCATGAAGTAGTCACCTGRAATGCATTTCAATTAACAGGTGTGCCTTGTTAATTTGTGGAATTTATTTTCTTCTTAATGCGTTTGAGCCAATTAGTTGTATTGTGCCAATGTACATTTACATTTACATTTAAGTCATTTAGCAGACATGTAGGGGTGGTATAGAGAAGATAGCCCTATTTTGTAAAAGACCATGTCCAGTTTATGGCAAGAATAGCTCAAAAAGGCAAAGAGAAATGACAGTACATCATTATTTCAAGACATGAAGGTCAGTCAATCTGGAAAACTTCAAGAACTTCAAGAACTTTCTTCAAGTGCAGTCGCAAAAACCATCAAGCGCTATGATGAAACTGGCTCTTATGAGGGCCACCAAAGGAAAGGAAGACCCAGAGTTACCTCTGCTGCAGAAGATAAGTTCATTCGAGTTACCAGCCTCAGAAACCGGCAATTAACTGCACCTCCAGATTGCAGCCCAAATAAATGCTTCACAGAGTTCGAGTAACAACATCAACTGATCAGAGAGACTGCTCCAACCCTACTGTAACACACCTAAATCAGCAAATCAAGATTCTGATAAGCAGCTGATTAGATAGATCACACATTCATATTCACTGAGTAAGCTGTCGGTGTAATGATGGACAATCTTTCCATGAAAACTGTCATGGAAAGATGCCAGACTGCCAGTCTCGTTATAGCATCTGCCTGCCTGTGTGTCATGATATGAGTATGTGTGCTCGTCTCATGTATGCATCGTGCTGCATGCGCGAGCTGGAATGAGCCGGAGGCAGATGAAAGCGATGAAGAAGACACAAACTCATGTGGGTTTAAAGGAAACCAAGCTGTTTTTCTTTATATATAAAAAATAAATGGATGGATCAGGTTTAATATTGCAAATAGATTGCGGCTTCTATCAATGTAATTGTCTGCATAATTTCCAATCCTCCATATGTTCGTTTTTATAAATATAATTATTTTATTTTTAAATATATTTTACTTTATTTTCCCCTAACYCAACCACCCCTCCCCTAATTGSAGTAAACTTATGGACAATAACACTTATGCTTCTACTTCCAGCTTATACATACTATATACATTTTATGGACACAGTATATTTTACATTCGTTGTCTTTATTTATCCCATCCTTCAGCTACGCTCAACCCCTCCCATCTACYTCTGAAGACCCTCCAGKWTWGATTTTTATTTGACACAGTATATTTTTCAACTGCRCTGTGATGTTTCACAAAGTTCTGAACCTTTCTATTCTCAGATTCTACAGATTGTAAATKAAAGATAACAGTAGCAGTGCTACATGCAGAGTTAACAGGTAAATGTTGCAATTCTTCAGCCATTGCTGAACCTGCGACCAAAAACAAGCTTCATATGGACCAAAACAAAACAAATGATCTTATGATTCTGTCTCTTCGCAGCAAAATCTGCAGAGCTGGGATGATTGTATCCCCCATATATATAACATTCTATTGGTTGCAAGAATTTAGCATGATTTAAATAGAAAAACTCTGTTTTGAATCAGCCTTTGTTTTGTGTATGAGTTAATAAACCATGTGCCATGGGATAGGTATATCGAAAATCTATTTTTCAATCTGTATGGCACAGCTGTCAATTTTTTGGTCCTTAAATTAAACTAGTATACTTTTTTATTCATCACAGTTGTTTTTTAAAACAAATTTTGGTCTGTAATGCAGTGCCAACAGACAAGTTCCTTACTTTCTGTCCTTCATACTTGCCTCTTCCATTTTTGCGGTAATGCTTCAATTATACTGAACAAAAATATAAACGCAATATGCCAAGTGTTCATCCCATGTTTCATGAGCTGAAATAAAATATCCCTGAAATGTTCTCTGTGCAAAAAAGCTTATTTCTCTCAAATTTAGTGCACAAATTTGTTTACATCCCTGTTAGTGAACATTTCTCCTTTACCAAGATAATCCATCCACTTGACAAATATGTCATATCAAGAATCTGATTAAACAGCATGATTGTTACACTGGTGCACCTTGTGCTGGGGACAATAAAAGGCCATTCTAAATTGTGCAGTTTTGTCACACAACACAATGCCACAGATGTCTCAAGTTTTGAGGGAGCATGCAATTGGCTTGCTGACTACAGGAATGTCCACCAGAGCTGTTACCAGAGAATTTAATGTTAATTTCTCTACCCTAAGCTGCCTCCCAATGTCATTTTAGAGAATTTGGCAGTACATCCAACCGGCCTCACAACCACAGGCCACGTGTATTGCATCGTGTGGGCGAGCAGTTTGCTGATGGCAATGTTGTGAACAGAGTGCCCCATGGTAGCAGTGGGGTTATGGTATGGGCAGGCATAAGCAACGGACAACAAACACAATTGCATTTTATTGATGGCACCTTGAATACACAGAAATACCATGACGAGTACCCGAGGCCCGTCGTGAGGCCCATTTCTTATAAGGTATTTTGTGACCAACAGATGCATATCTGTATTTCCAGTTATGTGAAATCCATTGTTAGGGTGTAATTTATATATTTAAATGGATTGATTTCCTTGTATGAACTTTTAACTCAGTGAAATCTGCCAAATTGTTCTATGTTCCGTTTATATTTTTATTTAGTATAGTTGGTTGTAATTTTGAATAGAGCGGACATTTCCATATACAGTGGGGAGAACAAGTATTTGATACACTGCCGATTTTGCAGGTTTTCCTACTTACAAAGCATGTAGAGGTCTGTAATTTTTTATCATAGGTACACTTCAACTGTGAGAGACGGAATCTAAAACAAAAATCCAGAAAATCACATTGTATGATTTTTAAGTAATTCATTTGCATTTTATTGCATGACATAAGTATTTGATMACCTACCAACCAGTAAGAATTCCGGCTCTCACAGACCTGTTAGTTTTTCTTTAAGAAGCCCTCCTGTTCTCCACTCATTAYCTGTATTAACTGCACCTGTTTGAACTCGTTACCTGTATAAAAGACACCTGTCCACACACTCAAWCAAACAGACTCCAACCTCTCCACAATGGCCAAGACCAGAGAGCTGTGTAAAGACATCAGGGATAAAATTGTAGACCTGCACAAGGCTGGGATGGGCTACAGGACAATAGGCAAGCAGCTTGGTGAGAAGAAAAAAAACTTTTGGTGCCAGCGAGAATGACATAAGAAAGTAGTCAAGATGACTAGCTTGACTGAGCCTCCGCTATGTACAGTTGAAGTAGGAAGTTTACATACACTTAGGTTGGAGTCATTAAAACTCGTTTTTCAACCACTCCACAAATTTCTTGTTAACAAACTATAGTTTTGGCAAGTCGGTTAGGACGTCTACTTTGTTGGAAAATTCCAGAAAAAAAGTTTGGAAAATTCCAGAAAATGATGTCATGGCTTTAGAAGCTTCTGATAGGCTAATTGACATAATTTGTAGGTGTACCTGTGGATGTATTTCAAGGCCTTCCATCAAACTCAGTGTCTCTTTGATTGACATCATGGGGAAATCTAAAGAAATAAGCCAAGACCTCAGAAAAAAATTGTAGACCTCCACAAGTCTGGTTCATACTTGGGAGCAATTTCCAAATGCCTGAAGGTACCACGTTCATCTGTACAAACAATAGTGCGCAAGTATAAACACCATGGGACCACGCAGCTTTCATACAGCTCAGGAAGGAGATGCGTTCTGTCTCCTAGAGATGAACGTACTTTGGTGCAAAAAGGGCAAATCAATCCCAGAACAACAGCAAAGGACMTTGTGAAGWTGCTGGAGGAAACGGGTACAAAAGTATCTATATCCACATTAAAACGAGTCCTATATCGACATAACCTGAAAGGCCGCTCAGCAAGGAAGAAGCGACTGCTCCAAAACCGCCATAAAAAACGCAGACTACGTTTTGCAACCTCACATGGGGACAAAGATCGTACTTTTTGGAGAAATGTCCTCTTGTCTGAGGAAACAAAAATAGAACTGTTTGGCCATAATGACCATCGTTATGTTTGGAGAAAAAATGGGGATGCTTGCAAGCCGAAGAACACCATCCCAACCGTAAAGCACGGGGGTGGCAACAACATGTTGTGGCGGTGCTTTGCTGCAGGAGGGACTGGTGCACTTCACAAAATAGATGGCATCATGAGACAGGTAAATTACGTGGATATATTGAAGCAACATCTCAAGACATCAGTCAGGAAGTTAAAGCTTGGTCGCAAATGGGTCTTCCAAGTGGACAATGACCCCAAGCATACTTCCAAAGTTGTGGCAAAATGGCTTAAGGACAACAAAGTCAAGGTATTGGAATGGCCATCACAAAGCCCTGACCTCAATCCTATACAAACCTGACTCAGTTACACCAGCTCTGTCAGGAGGAATGGGACAAAATTCACCCAACTTATTGTGGGAAGCTTGTGGAAGGCTACCCGAAACATTTGACCCAAGTTAAACAATTTAAAGGCAATGCTACCAAATACTAATTGAGTGTATGTAAACTTCTGATCCACTGGGAATGTGAWGAAATAAAAGCTGAAATAAATCATTCTCTCTCCTATTATTCTGACAGTTCACATTCTTAAAATAAAGTGGTGATCCTAACTGACTTTAGACAGAGAATTTTTACTAGGATTAAATGTCAAGAATTGTGAAAAACTGAGTTTAAATGTATTTGGCTAAGGTGTTTGTATACTTAAGACTTCAACTGTATTTCTCAGGATATTTAAGCCTCCATACTAGTTCCAATTCATCCATTATATTCGTGATTTCCTTAAGTGCATGAGGGGGATAGTTTGTAATGGGATTTCCTTTGCGATCCATTGAGGTATTTAAAACCGTATTATACAATGGGTGGGTCTAATCCTGAATGTTTAAAACCGCATTCCAGCCGATGTCTATTCCACAAGCTACCACCGGCTAAATCTATGACATTAAAATGACTATTTACTCAGTTCCATCTGACTGCGCAATCCACTGTCTCATCAGCCCAGTCAAGCAATTTATAAACTATAGACATTATCTCACATTTCTTTAAGACTTAAATTTAGTTTTCAACMGCAGAGATTTGTTTAAACCTTGCTGCCAGGACACTTCCCGAAAATTGGTCTTCTCACAAAAACATCTGTAGCGTCCGAACGGTTTCGGCTAGACACAATGGTGTTCTCCGTTTTGCTCTACAACMCCCACAAGTGTCACGGGACTTGTCTGAAGGTAACCCAAGTTAAACAATTTAAAGGCAATGCTACCAAATACTAATTGAGTGCATGTAAACTTTTGACCCATTTGGAATGTGATGAAAGAAATAAAAAGCTGAAATAAATCATTCTCTCTACTATTATTCTGACATTTCACATTCTTAAAATAAAGTGGTGATCCTAACTGACCTAAGACAGGGAATTTGTACTAGGATTAAATATCAGAAATTGTGAAAAACTGAGTTTAAATGTATTTGGCTAAGGTGTATGTGTAACACTATAAATCTGGGTCACGGCACCAATGTAACAGTATAACTTTAGACCGTCCCCTCGCCCCGACCCGTGCGCGAACCAGGGACCTTCTGCACACATCAACAACAGTCACCCACGAAGCATCGTTACCCATCGCTCAACAGCCGCGGCAGCCGCGGCATCGCACCCTGCAGCTTAGAGGGAACATTGGTTATAGGCCTAATAATTATGATTTATTGGTAATAAAAAAAATGTGGTAGACTATTAAGTAGGTCAAAATGACTTTACTTTCATATTTAGGCTATAAGTGAGTTGTTAGTGTGTTTTGTTAACATTCAAATGGCACGGTATGATTCTCTATCAAGACCTGAGCTAGTGCTTTTAGCACTCTCTTATTTCACACGGTGGGGAATTTAACAACAACAACGTGATAAGAAATGAAAAACAACACGCTCAATCAAAACCGTCTAACCAATTACAGAGCGCTGGTGTAACACCTATCGCTGTTGATCCTCCCACTTCTGTTGACCCACCTACTTTCAGACACACACATAATAAATTATTTGAGAGAAGCAGCGACCCCATGAACCCAAAGGCCCTTACTGCAGCCCCACGGTGTCCATGGCGACAAAATATAAGAGGGTTGGGCGGACGGAAAGAGACCACTTACACCCACCGGAAACCATGTCTGCAGCACCAGCAGAAATGAAATTGAACGAATCCAAATTTATTTATGTGATCACTCTAAAACCCCCGCACAAATGTATATTTGGTGCAATGAGAATCGCCCGATATACCTGCTAAACCGCTCGCCGTTATTGGATTCCGTTCAGCGATTTGGTGAAGTAGGTAGCCAAGTGTGAGTGTTTTAGAAACATCGTTGAGATTTGTATGAGAGGAGGCAGCGGTGCAGACCGGCTCCCATGGTCTTTTTTTTAAACCTTCGTCGCCGGGCGAGAAAATACATATCTAACTAGCAAGCTAAACATGGATCAGTATCACGAGTATTCTTAAGAAATTAGCCAGTATTATTTGTCTACTCATGTCAGTAACTACAGTAGTTAACGGTTTCAGTATGAGTATGCCCGATCGATGGTTTCGTTGAGGCTTGACAGTGCCTGATGCAGGCCTACTTTTTTCTATCTGGAAATTTCTTGACTGGGGAAAGCCGCCCATACGGGATTTCATGACTTCCTAGCATTAGCCTTTTTCGCTGCATCCCCGACTCAAATGATGCGTGTTGTGTCGTTGCATTGATTTTGGATGATAATATCATCTACTTTTAGCATATCAATTTAATATTTTTTTTTATCCAAACGGTATATTTTTATGGGATTATCGGTAAATTCGAAGCAAATATGGTGAATTGGAAGCGGCTGCTGCGGGTGTCGAACCGCTCATTTTTGGCCTTCATTTTTTTCTTCTCCATGTCTACGACTGGTCTCTACTTCATATATGTGGCTCCTGGAATAGGTGAGTTTATTATCTTAACATGAACACCTAATTTTATGTTATTATCCAAGCTTGTGCCAAGCAAGCTACATTGACATCAACAGAGATGCCATAGACAGTACGGTGTGAAACTGTGGGGATGCTTCCTGCCAGTTAATACTACTGTAGCTTCCTGCTAGCCTAGTTAGGTTAGCCATTTAACGTTAGCTATTTAACTCACGTTAGTTAGCTGGATAGCTAGCCATCCGATCCGCTTGCCTACAGCTGCAGTATTCCTGTGTATATTAAGACACAGCGGAGCCGGCGGGAGATATGGCTAGGAAAACGTCCCTCAATCCAGGGATGAGAAATGCCTTGTACTCCGAACTGTCCCATTATATCAACTGTCACACCGATTAGATTGAACGACTAATTTAACTAGCAGTCTTTCAATCTTCGTGGTGTATCAGTTGTGATAATGGGAAAATTCGGAGTATAACGTATTTCTCATCCTTGAGTTGAGGTAGGTTTGTTCTACAAGCCATATCTCGCGTCGTGTCCCCGGTCTCTTAATATACACGGGAATGTTGTCTGACCCTAGTTAAGATGTAAGGAAGCTGGTTGGATCTGCTGGCTAGCTAACTAAATAAGCTAGCTAATCGTCCAGGGATCAGTTTACAACCTATTAGGCTTAACTAGTGAACCAATTATTTATCTTCTCGATATAGCTAGATAATCATTTGGATGATTGCATGATAAATTACCTACTTTGGCAGCCTTTCCTTCCAGTTCTCCGCTGCCAATGACTGGAACGAATTGCAAAAATCGCTGAAGACTTGTATTTCCCTCACTAACTTTAAATATCTGCTACCTGAACAGCTAACTGATCGCTGCAGCTGTACATAGYTCATCTGTAAATAGCCCATCCAATCTTACTACCTCATCCCCATATTGTTTTTATTTACTTTTCTGCTCTTTTGCACACCAGTATTTCTACTTGCACATCATCATCTGCACATCTATCACTCCAGTGTTAATTTGCTAAATTGTAATTACTTGCTACTATGGCCTATTTATTGCCTTACCACCTCATGCCATTTGCACACAATGTATATATACTTTTTTTTTCTCTTGTGTTATTGACTGKACCCTTGTTTATTCCATGTGTAACTATGTGTTGTTGGTGGGTCACACTGCTTTGCTTTATCTTGGCCAGGTTGCAGTTGTAAATGAGAACTTGTTCTCAACTAGCCTACCTGGTTAAATAAAGGTGATATTATTTTTTAAATGTAAGGTAACTAGGCAGCTCAATATAACGTCATCTGGTTGCTGTAACGTTAGTCAACATTGAACAATCATGCGCTGTCTCTTCTACAAAGTGTGCTTGCTCAGAAACAAGCTAGTTTAACTAATTGAGTTATTCATTTTCTTACGCGGGTTTCAGAAAGGAACATTTAACTGATTATTCACTAGGTCTAACTTAGTAACTTAACACATAGCAGCAATCTCGTATGAATATCTGCCATGCTGTTGAACCATGCCATGGTGGGAAGGGATATGGAGTTGCTGACAGAGCCAGCAAGTAGAGCCATATGACCAACACTGCTAACTACCTAGTTGTGTGGTTTAGTAGCTAGGTAGTGTACATCTGATAGGCCTATATGTATTTCACATGAACAGAGTGAGCAAGGTAACCTAGAATAAGATCCATGTTTATGCCATTAATCCAATCAGCCAATGTTTAGTAAGATGGCAAATATGCCAGCTTTTCCCAAGTAAGTCATGTCTTGAAACAGTTTGTTTCTTTGATGAGCATATTAGTGGTCCCAGGGGTAAAATCCCTACAGCATATCAGTAGCTAAAAATAATTGGGCCTTTGTCTGAAGCAACACAGGAAAAGGGTGTTAGCTTTTATTTGCACATGGGTAACCAGCTGTTCGGTTTATATCTGTAGTTACAACACTGTCACTATGAATGGTACAGTGTTTTGGCTACTGCTAGGCCATAAGGATCACGCTATGGGCATAGTGCTGATCAAAGGAGGCTGGTGGGATCAGTTATAGGAGGATGGGCTCATTGTAATGGCTGGAATAGAATCAATGGAACGGTATCAAACATGTAAACCACATGTTTGACTCCGTTCCATTGATTTTAKTCCAGCCATTACAATGAGGAAGTCCTCCTATAGCTCCTCCCACCAGCTGCCACTGGTGCTGATATAATATACAATATTCTGCAGCACTATTTTGAACAGGACAACACAGACAGCCAGGCGACTATCCTGGTCCCAGATTTGTTTGTGCTGTTAAGTCAACTCATATGTCCTACAATGATAACGGTAAGACTGTAATAATAATTTATTGAATKTATTAACAGAAATTACCGTTACCAAASAAACATTGTATATTAGAAAATTTWAATATACTGGTGTAACATCCCYGCGGCCTCTGCAATGGATTAGTCCACTCAGACAGGTGTGAATCAGACAAAATCATAAATKATTTTTATATATTTTCCACTGCCCACCCCCCCCAAAAAAATCTAGGTTGACCAAAAGCCTATCGATCAAACAATCGACTAAATGGGGTCAGCCCTACTGTATATACAATAGTATGTGGACACCCCTGTAAATTAATGTATAAAATCGAACACACCGCCATGCAATCTCCATCGACAAACAYTTGCAGTAGAATGGCCTTACTGAAGAGCTCAGTGACTTTCAACGTGGCACCGTCATAGGATGCCTCCTTTACAACAAGTCAGTTAGTCACATTTCTGCCCTGCTAGAGCTACCCCGTTCAACAGTAAGTGCTGTTATTGTRAMGTGGAAACATCTAGGAGCACCAACTGCTCAGCCGCGAAGTGGTAGGCCACACAAGCTCACAGAACTGGACCGTCAGGTGCTGAAGCGAGTATCAGATAAAAAATAGTTGGTCCTCGGTGGCAACACTCACTACCAAGTTCCAAACTGCCTCTGGAAGCAATGTCAGCACAATAACTGTTAGTTGGGATCTTCATGAAATGGGTTTCCATGGCCGAGCAGCCGCACACAAACCTAAGATCACCATGCACAATGCCAAGCGTTGGCTGGAGTGGTGTAAAGCTCGCTGCCATTGGACTCTGGMGCATTGGAAACAATTTCTCTAGAGTAATGAATCACGCTTCACAATTTGGCAGTCCGACGGATGAATCTGGGTTTGGAGGATGCCAGGAGAATGCTACCTGTCTGAATGYATAGTGTGAAGTTTAGTGGAGGAATAAAAGTCTGGAGCTGTTTTTCATGGTTCGGGCTAGGCCCTTTAGTTCCAGTGAAGGGAAATCTTAACGCTACAGCATACAATGCCATTTTAAACGATTCTGTGCTTCCAACTTTTGTGGCAACAGTTTGGAGAAGGGCCTTTCCTGTTTCAGCATGACAATACCCCTGTGCGAGGTCCATACATAAATGGTTTGTCAAGATCTGTGTGGAAGAACTTGCCTAACCTCAACCCAATCGAACACCTTTGGGATGAATTGGAAAGCCGACTGCGAGCCAGGCCTAATTGCTCGACCACACTAATGCTATTGTGGCTGAATGGAAGGAAGTCCCTGCATCAATGTTCCAACATCCAGTGGAAAGCCTTTCCAGAAGACTAGTCACTGTTATAGCATTTAAGTGGGGACCAAATCCATAATAATGCCCATTATTTAATTCTCTTATGAGATGTTCGACAAACATGTGTCCTCATACTTTTGGTCATTTAGTGTATTTATGTAGTTGGTGCTGTGTATTAACAAATATATTGGTTTTAACTAGGGATGCAAGATATATATATCGGTGAGCATATTTAGGAATCGGACGATTTTAGCTAAAAATGCCAAAATGGCATCGGCCCGATGTGTAGTTTAACGCTGATGCGCAAAACCGATGTCAAAGCTGACGTGCATACGTATATGACATAATGACGCCACGTAAAATACAGCGCTACACAGAACAAAAGCAGAAAAATACTAAGCGCAGTCTTCCAACAACTAAACAAGTTGAGCAGTCATTTGAAAGAGTAAGAACATTTCAGCAACGCAACTCGAAGGCGAAATACATTAACGCCAAGATAATKGAATTCATTATGCTATGGGCGTCACGACTGACATTTGGACCAGCGATGTCAGCMCCATGAGCATGCYGAGTCTGACRGCACAGTGGKTTGACAAGGATTTCGTACTGAGGAAAGCCATATTGCATGCTCAAGAATGTGCTGGTTCTCATACTGCTGCTGCCATTTCAATGGCATTTGAGAACATGTTTGAAACTTGGAGACATGAACACACTCCTAGCGCCATTCRAACAACTGACTTGAGAAATAAGCTCATCAACTGCATCCGCAGCAGACTTGATTCCGTTTGTCATGGCATTGAAACGCCTGCTCAACCAAACTGCCGAAACTTCGAAATGGACTCGAGGCTGTGAACAAGCGATTCGGTGGTATTCTCTCTGAGCCTCTTTACTGTGCTCGATGCTAGGTACAAGGACCGCTACTTCGATGCAGACAAGAAACAGGGTTTACGTGAAATGTTACATACACAGCTGGACAAGATGGAAACGGACACAGTGCTCACCGAGGAAGAGAGGCCACGGACAGACAGAGCTGAAACTTCACTGCTTGACAGGTATGATGAAATCCTGGTTGAGAATGAAACAACGAAACAGCACAGCAAGTAAGTGAAAGAAATAGGTTTTGATTATGTTTTACTGGTATTTGGTATTTTATTAGGATCCCCATTAGCTGTTGCAAAAGCAGCAGCTACTCTTCCCGTGGTCCACACAAAACATGAAACATAATACAGAATGACATAATACAGAATATCATTAGACAAGAACAGCTCAAGGACAGAACTACGTTTTTAAAAAGGCACACGTAGCCTACATATCAATGTACACACAAACTATCTATGTCAAATAGGGGGGAGGCGTTGTGCCACGAGGTGTTGCTTTCTCTGTTTTTTGAATCTAGGTTTGCTGTTTATTTGAGCAATATGAGATGGAAGGAAGTTCCATGCAATAAGGGCTCTATATAATGCTGTACGTTTTCTTGAATTTGTTCTGGACTTGGGGACTATGAAAAGACCACTTGTGGCATGTCTTGTGGGATAAGTGTGTCAGTTGTCTGTAAGTTGACTATGCAAACAATTTGGGGTTTTCAACATATTAGTTTCTTGCAGTCAGTCTCTCCTCAACTCTTAGCCAAGAGAGACCGGCATACATAGTATTAATATCAGCCCTCTGATTACAATTAAGAGCAAAACGTGCCGCTCTGTTCTGGGCCAGCTGCAGCTTAACTAGATCTTTCCTTGCAGCACTGGACCACACGACTGGACAATAATCATGCTTTGTTTAATGCCAGTGGCAGGTCATTGGTAAAAATAGAAAAGAGGGCCTAGAGAGCTGCCCTCCGGTACACCACACTTTACATGTTTGACATTAGAGACGCTTCCATTAGAGAAAACCCTTTGAGTTATATTAGATGGATAGCTCTGAATCCACAATATGGCAGAGGTTGAAAACCCATAACATGTTTTTTCAACAGCAGTTTATGGTCAAGAATATCAAAGGCTGCACTGAAATCTAACAGTACAGCTCCCACAATCTTCTTCTTATCAATTTCTTTCAACCAATCATCAGTCATTTGTGTCAATGCAGTACATGTTGAGTGCCCTTCTCTATAAGCATTCTGAAAGTCTTGTTAATTTTTTTACAGAGAAATAGCATTGTATTTGGTCAAACACATTTTTTCCCAACACTTTGCTAAGAGCTGGCAGCAAGCGTATTGGTCTGCTGTTAGAACCAATAAAGGCCGCTTTACCACTCTTGGTTAGCGGAATTACTTTGGCTTCCCTCCAGTCCCGAGGACAAAGATTTTCCTCTAGGTTCAGATAAAAAATATGACAGATAGGAGTGGCTGTAGAGTCAGCCACCAACCTCAGTAGCTTTCCTTCTAAGTTGTCAATGCCAGGAGGTTTGTCATTATTGATCGTTAACAATAATTGTTCCACCTCTCCCACACTAACTTTACAAAATTCAAACTTGCAATATTATTATTTTTTATACATGATATAAATGCTCACTGTTTGTCATGGGCATTTCCTGCCTACGTTTGCCCACTTTGCCACTGAAATCATCATTAAAATAATTGGCAACATCAAATGGTTTTGTGATGAATTATCCATCTGATTCGATGAAAGATGGAATTAAATTTGCCTTTCTGCCCATAATTTAATTTAAAKTACTGAAGTTTCTTTTCTCCATTATTCTTGATATCATTGATCTTGGCTTCATAATAAAGTTTCTTCTTTTTGTTGAGTTTAGTCACATAATTTCTCAATTTGCGTTAAGCCAGTCAGATGTACAGCCAGATTTATTAGCCAATCCTTTTGCCCCATCTCTTTCAACCATACAGTTTTTAATTTCCTCAAATCCATGGAGCCTTAACAGTTATAACAATCAGTTTCTTAACATGTGCATGTTTATTAATAATTGGAAGAAGAAATTTCATAAATTCATCATGTGCAGCGTCTGGATGCTCCTCATTAATCACATCAGACCAACAAATATTTTTAACATCCAYGTAAAAGTCACAGCAAAATCTTTTGTATGATCTCTTGTACACTATTTTAGGCCCAGCTGTTGGAACTTTGGCTTTCCTGGATATAGCCACAATATTGTGATCACTGCATCCAATGGGTACGGATATACAGTTGAAGTCGGAAGTTTACATACACTTAGGTTGGAGTCATTAAAACTCGTTTTTCAACCACAACACACATTTCTTGTTATCAAACTATAGTTTTGGCAAGTCGGTTAGGACATCTACTTTGTGCACGTGTAACCGATGTGAAATGGCTAGCTAGTTAGCGGTGGTGCGCGCTAATAGCCTTTCAAACGGTGACGTCACTCTCTTTGAGACCTTGAAGTAGTGGTTCCCCTTGCTCTGCAAGAGCCGCGGACTTTGTGGAGAGATGGGTAACGATGCTTCGTGGGTGACTGTTGTTGATATGTGCAGAGGGTCCCTGGTTCGCGCACGGGTCGGGGCGAGGGGACGGACTAAAGTTAAACTGTTACACACGACACAAGGCATTTTTCCAACAATTGTTTACAGATTATTTCTCTTACAATGATTTATATCACAATTGCAGTGGGTAAGAAGTTTACATACACTAAGTTGACTGTGCCTTTTAAACAGCTTGGAAGATTCCAGAAAATGATGTCATGACTTTAGAAGCTTCTGATAGGCTAATTTAGGTCAATTGGAGGTGAACCTGTGGATGTATTTCAAGGCCTACCTTCCAACTCAGTGCCTCTTTACTTGACATCATGGGAAAATCCAAAGAAATCAGCCAGGACCTCAAACAATGGTAGACCTCCACAAGTCTGGTTCGTCTTTGGGAGCAATTAACAAACGTCTGAAGGTACCACGTTCATCTGTACAAACAATAGTATGCAAGTATAAACACCATGGGACCACACAGCCATCATACCGCTCAGGAAGGAGATGCTTTCTGTCTTCTAGAGATGAACGTACTTTGGTGCGTAAAGTGCAAATCAATCCCAGAACAACAGCAAAGGACATTGTGAAGTTGCTGGAGGAAACGGGTACAAAAGTATCTATATCCACAGTAAAACGAGTCCTATATCGACATAACCTGAAAGGCCGCTTGGCAAGGAAGAAGACACGGCTCCAAAACCGCAACTAAAAAAAGCCAGACTGGTTTACTTTTTGGAGAAATGTCCTCTGGTCGGATGAAACAAAAATAAACACTGTTTGGCCATAATGACCATTGTTTTTTTTGGAGGAAAAAGGGGTGATCTTGCAAGCCGAAGAACACCATCCCAACCGTGAAGCACGGGTGTTGGCAGCATCATGTTGTGGGGGTGCTTTGCTGCAGGAGGGACTGGTGCACTTCACAAAATAGATGGCATCATGGAATAGGAAAATGGTGGATATGTTGAAGCAACATCTCAAGACATCAGTCAGGAAGTTAAAGCTTGGTCGCAAATGGGTCTTCCAAATGGACAATGACCCCAAGCATACTTCCAAAGTTGTGGCAAAATGGCCTAAGGACAAAGTCAAGGTATTGGAGTGGCCTTCACAAAGCCCTAACCTCAAGCCTATAGAAAATTTGTGGGCAGAAATGGAAAAAGTGTGTGTGAGCAAGGAGGCCTACAAACCTGACTCAGTTACACCAGCTCTGTCAGGAGGAATGGGACAAAAGTCACCCAACTTATTGTGGGAAGCTTGTGGAAGGCTACCCAAAACATTTGATCCAAGTTAAACAATTTAATGGCAATGCTACCAAATACTAATTGAGTGTATGTAAACTTCTGACTTCATCTGTCGCTTTAGAACGAAGTTCTACAGTATTAGTAAAAATGTGATCGATTCATGTGAATGATCTTGTTCCTGTCGTGTTTGTTAACACCCTGGTAGGTTGATTTAATACCCTGAACCTGATTACAGACGCTTGGGACATACGTACATGCCAACAAAATAATWTTTGGTGTGTGTAACTTTTTTTTTTAACTAGGCAAKWCAGTTAAGAACAAATTCTTATTTACCATTACGGCCTACCCCGGCCAAACCCTGACAATGCTGGTCCAATTGTGCACCGCCCTWTRGGACTCCCACTGCATCTCAGTGCCTTAGACCGCTGTGTGTGTGTAACTATTTAACTGTACTAGAATGCTTAAGGCCTAAGGTTTTATTTATTTTTGGCAAGAAAATATCGGTATTGGCCAAAAATGTCATCGTTGCATYCCTAGTTTTAACTTTTTTTGTTAGTTTGCAGTTGGACAATTTATGCTCCCCACATATAACAACCACAGAGTGATGGAATGCCTCGAACGCACGATCATAATTTCTGTCTCACACGGTGGAGGAACATATTGCCTCTAGCCTACTGCACATGGTAAGCTGTAAGTGGCACTTCACTTTTTAGTATGGTAAATGGCTGTGAGGATTTTTATACAATATTCACAACATATTGACACAATTACAATCTTTATAGAATAAAAATCGAATTTCATCAATTACATGTGGTAATATGTATTTGTGTGAACATTTAGCTAGCAAGCGAGCAGTAAATTAAACAAAGTGAATTATCTCCTCCCTCTCTCCCCGGTTTTAGCTTACGGCTATCAGTTTAGCTGGCTAGGTTTAGGATACTAATACTAGCTCACAAGTGAAACTTTGCTAGCTACAGTGCTTTTAGAATGTATTCATACCTCTAGACCTATTCCACATTTTGTTACAGCCCGATTCAATTTTTCTCACCCATCGACACATAGTACCCCCTAATGACAATGTAAAAACATGTTTTTAGACATTTTTACAAATTTACTGATAATGAGAACTAATTTACATAAGTATTCACAACCCTGAGTCAATACATGTTACAATCACCTTTGGCAGCGATTACAGCTATGAATGTTTCTGGGTAAGTCTCGAAGAGCTTTCCACAAGACTTTTCAAAATTCTTCGAAGTTGGTTGTTGATCATTGCTAGACAGTCATTTTCAAGTCTTGCCATAGATTTTCAAGTAGATTTAAGTCAAAATTTACGAGACCAATATTCAATGTCATCTTGGTTAGCAGCTCCAGTGTATATTTGGCCACATGTTTTAGGTTATTGTCCTGCTGAAAAGTGAATTGGTCTCCCATTGTCTGTCAGAAAGCAGACTGAACCAGGTTTTCCTCTAGAATTTTGCCTGTGCTTAGCTCCATTCCGTTGATGTATATATTTTTTTTATGACGTGGTACTCGGTGGTGTGTGGTTGGATTTACCCCAAACATAACGCTTTGAGTTCAGGACATGAMGCTAAACAGTTTTGTCACATTTTTAGCACTTTCACTTTAGCGCCTCATTACAAACAGGATGCATGTATTCTGGTAAGGCTTGCTTCTTTTCACTGTCATTTAGGTATTCATACACCATCCACGTGTAATGAATAACTTCTCCATCCTCAAAGAGATATTTMATGTTTTACCAATCTACCAGAAGATGCCCTTCTTTGCGAGGCATTAGAGAACTTCCCTGGTCTTTGTGATCGAGTCTGTGTTTTAAATTCAGTGCTTGACTAAAGGGCCTTACAGAAAATTGTATGTGTGGGTTACAGGAATGAGGTAGTCATTCAAAAAAAATCATGTTAAAGACTATTGTTGCACACAGTGAGTCCATGCAACTTATGTGACTTGGTAAGCACATTTTTACTCCTGAACTTATTTAGGCTTGCAATACCGTAGGGGTTGAATACTTACACATTCAAGATATTTCAGCTTTTTAATTAATTAGTAAAAAATTCTAAAAACCGCTGACATTGTGTGTAGACCACAACATCTGTTTAATCCTTTTTCCACCTTGTGGAAAAGTGTAAATACTTTCTGAAGGCACCTTATGCTATTGACATACACAAACAAAATCAATCTAGTTGACTTATTTTGCTAGCTAGAAATACATTGCCACATTAWTTCAGAAAGGAAGAGGATAGCTAGCTATATAGCAAGAAGGTTAGCAGCTGCATCATCAACAAGAAGCAACTGTGACAACATTGATCCTAAGATCACAGAATAAACTTTCCAATTGAGCAAAATCCACAATCCACCCCTCCAAAGAAAGCATGACTCTGGGGCTTCTCCGATATGTCCCCAGCCTGGCCGCAAAGCGCAGCACCTTGAACACTTGCTCTATACAGTGACCTCTGTTGCAGCCAGGCTTGGAATTTCATGATTTGAGGGGCATGGCCATTTGGCATTTAAGAAGTGCCCAGTCTGTCCATTTAACAAAAATAGGCCATCTTAAATTGATTTGAAATCTGAAAAAAAAAGCAATTCTGTTAAGGGAAAAACATCAGTATATGTGAATGTACATGAATAATTGACCTACATGTCGAGTTGTAGGTGATAGCCGATGCTGACATGAAGAATGTGCCTGAAAATCCACACTTTAATGAGACTTAATTACACGTGTGTGTATACATTTGAAGTCGGAAGTTTACATTCACCTTAGCCAAATACCTTTAAACTCAGTGTTTCACAATTCCTGACATTTAATCCTAGTAAAAAGTCCCTGTCAGTTAGGATCACCACTTTATTTTAAGAAGTGAAATGTCAGAATAATAGTAGAGAATGATTTATTTCATCACATTCCCAGTGGGTCAGAAGTTTACATACTCAATTAGTATTTGGTAGCATTGCCTTTTTAACTTGGGTCAAAAGTTTCGGGTAGCCTTCCACAAGCTTCCCACAATAAGTTGGGTGAATTTTGTCCCATTCCTCCTGACAGAGCTGGTGTAACTGAGTCAGGTGTATAGGCCTCCTTGCTCGCAAACGCTTTTCAGTTCTGCCCACACATTTTCTATAGGTTTGAGGTCAGGGCTTTGTGATGGCCACTCCAGTACCTTGACTTTGTTGTCCTTAAGCCATTTTGCCACAACTTTGGAAGTATGCTTGGGGTCATTGTCCATTTGGAAGACCCCTTTGCGACCAAGCTTTAACTTCCTGACYGATGTCTTGAGATGTTGCTTCAATATATCCACATCATTTTCCACCCTCATGATGCCATCTATTTTGTGAAGTGCACCAGTCCCTCCTGCAGCAAAGCACCCCCACAACATGATGCTGCAACCCCTGTGCTTCACGGTTGGGATGGTGTTCTTCGGCTTGCAAGCCTCCCCCTCTTTCCTCCAAACATAACGATGGTCATTATGGCCAAACCGTTTTATTTTTGTTTCATCAAATCTTTGTCCCCATGTGCAGTTGCAAACCGTAGTCTGGCTTTTTTATGGAGGTTTTGGAGCAGTCGCTTCTTCTTTGCTGAGCAGCCTTTCAGGTTATGTCGATATAGGACTAATTTTGCTGTGGATATAGATACTTTTGTACCTGTTTTCCTCCAGCATCTTCTCAAGGTCATTTGCTGTTGTTCTGGGATTGATTTGTCCTTTTCGCACCAAAGTACGTTCATCTCTAGGAGACAGAATGCGTCTCCTTCCTGAGCGGTATGACGGCTGCATGGTCCCATGGTGTTTATACTTGCGTACTATTGTTTGTACAGGTGAACGTGGTACCTTCAGGCATTTGGAAATTGCTCACAAGGATGAACCTGACTTGTGTACCATTTCTGAGGTCTTGGCTGATTTCTTTTGATTTCCCCATGATGTCAAGCAAAGAGGCACTGATTTTTGATGGTAGGCCTTGAAATACATCCACAGGTACACCGCCAATAGGCTAATTGACATAATTTGAGTCAATCAGAAGCTTCTAAAGTCATGGTATTATTTTCTGGAATCTTCCAAGCTGTTTAAAGGCACAGTCAACTTAGTGTATGTAAACTTCTGACCCACTGGAATTGTGATAATTGTTGGAAAAATTACTTGTCATGCACTAAGTAGATGTCCTAACCGACTTGCCGAAACTTTAGTTGTTTGAAAAAACAAGTGTTGAAAAACAAGTTTTAATGACTCCAACCTAAGTGTATGTAAACTTCCTACTTCAACTGTATATGTATCTCTATCTCAGGGAGAAATTTGTTTTGGGCCAGAAACAAAGCACTTTCTTTTGAAACTCGTCAGTCTATTCTTGTTCTGAGAAATGAAGGCTATTCCATGTGAGAAATTGCCAAGAAACTGAAGATCTCGTACAACACTGTGTACTACTCCCCTTACAGAACAACACATACTGACTCTAACCAGAATAGAAAAGAGTGGGAGGCCCCGGGGCACAACTGAGCAAGAGGACAAGTACATTAGAGTCTAGTTTGAGAAACAGATGCCTCACAAGTCCTCAACTGGCACCTTCATTAAATAGTAACCGTAGAACACCAGTCTCAACAGTGAAGAGGCGACTCCGGGATGCTGGCCTTCTAGGCAGAGTTGCAAAGAAAAAGCCATATCTCGGACTGTCCAATAAAAAGAAAACATTAAGATGGGCAAAAGAACAGACACTGGACAGAGGATCTCTGCCTAGAAGGCCAGCATCCCGGAGTTGCCTCTTCACTGTTGACGTTGAGACAGTTTGGAACCTGTCTATGTTTAGGGGGGTAACAGCCTAGTCTAACCACTTTTTAAACGGCACTAGCAGGTCGCAAAGTAGCTTAAGCGACAAGTATACTGGATGCAATTTTTCCAAAACGGCAGCTCGTTGTTGGAACATATATTTTCCTACTTCAATCAGTCCATTTTGAATTTGTGATAAAATTGTCGTYATTTTGCAAGGAATGTAAATTGTGTATCCCACSGTTTTTATAGTCTGTTATTTTTATAGGTCTAACAGGAGCTTGTGTGTGCACTCAGCACGGGTGTGTAGAGGGAGCGGCGGAACACAATTTAGTTTGTGTGGCATGGGGAATTTAGGGAAAAGTGATGCTTTGTTTCTTTTTTGTTGTGCCCCGCAAAAGAACATGTAATGGAACAATCAAAAAAAAAAAATCTGAACAAGCCACAAAGCACATCTACCAAATAGTTTTACAGTATTTTCATTTTTTTTAAATCTCTGGTTTAAAATTTAGTTTTGAGTACTCGAACAGACATTTATTTGCATTCTGTAAGTTTAATTAACATTGCCTTGTAATTCCGTTACCAAAAGCCCACGTATCTTTATGATATTTTCTCATTTCTCTTTGTCATGAGGGACGATACTGAAAGTTCACAGAAGTAGCAAGTAAAGGTAGACCTACCAATTTAGTGTTTTTACTGATATCAAGTTTGTTTATTAAGTGATGATTTAAAACCTGTAATTCTGTTACCGTAATTGAATTATGGAAAACTGTGTAATGTAATTACTGCAATTAAGCTACAATGGGAAATCCTAGTACTGACAAAACAGTTGGGTCACCTGCTACTGTCCKCCCTTYCACTGGCATACTGTTATGTTCAGCTCATAATGTTTTTTTTTCTCTTTTTGTGGTCAAAGCAAGACTGATAGTCTGGACAACCCCTCACGCTTCCTCTCTCTCTTTGACGCTTTCTCTCGAATGTCTCCTGGCTCTTACTGACGCATACCACCTATCCTCTTTCCATTTACTGTAACAAGCATCCTCAACCACTGAGCACTGACCAACATCAAATGATATTAGTCACATGCGCTGAATACAACAGGTGTAGKAGACCTTACAGTGAAATGCTTACTTACGAGCCCCTAACCAACAATGCAGTTAAAAAAAGAAAATACAAATAAGAAAAAGAAGTAACAGGTAACTAACAATAGCGAGACTATTTACAGGGAGGTACCGGTACAGAGTCAATGTGCGGGGGAACCTGTTAGTTGAGGTAATATGTACATGTAGRTAGASTTATTAAAGTGACTGCATAGATGAAAAYAACAGAGTAGCAGTGGTTTAAAAGAGGGGGGTGGGCAATAGTCTGGGTAGCCATTTGATTAGGTGTTCAGGAGTCTAATGGCTTTGGGGGTAGAAGCTGTTTAGAAGCCTCTTGAACCTAAACTTGGTGCTCCGGTACCACTTGCCGTGCGGTAGCAGAGAGAACAGTCTATAACTAGGGTAGCTGGAGTCTTTGAACATTTTTAGGGCCTTCCTTTGACACCACCTGGTGTAGAGATCCTGGATGGCAGGAAGCTTGGCCCCAGTGATGTACTGGGCCGTTCACTCTACCCTCTGTAGTGCCTTGCCGCCGGAGGCCGAGCAGTTGCCATTCCAGGCAGTGATGCAACCAGTCAGGATGCTCAACGTCCATGGATGTTGAAATTTGGTCAGTCCGCCCTGGCAGKACCAAATCTGAACCAATCATAGATGTCTGTTTTGCAAGTTTGGAAAGTACAATACAGTAAAGCACACGAGTGCAGTATAATGCACTGTGTGTTCAAACTTGTGAAACATAGACGTCCATGATTGGTTTCAGATTTGGTCTGGTCCAGACCAACCAAATGTGGTCTTTTGTATATTTCTACCTTTGTGTAGCTATTCAGGATGCATCACAATGAAGATTTTTTTTATTCCTATCAATAATAATGCTTTTCTCTATAGTACTGATCAGGGACACATGATGTAATTCCGTTACCCGATGTAAGTCCACTTCATATAATGTAGTTCAATAACCAAAATAATATCATCTTTTTTTTTAACTCAAGGAGTCATGTCGTAGCTGACACCACATTYTTTCTGCAGATATCTTTGAATCTTAATTCAGAGCAGATTTTCTTTGGAAAATCTGATCTCATAAATAATTTTACCATAATTCTGTTACCAGACTTTGCATMTGCGCAGTTCTTCCAGTAGAKATTTTTGTGTGAAATTTTCTGTTGARATTGTTCAAAGCAGTCCTCATGCATAGAGTTGTATGGTTTGTTAAGCTTTTAAATCAATCAGTGAAATATCTGAGTCAAAGCGCAGTTCCGTTAGCATGAATTGCCCTTATGCAACGACTATTTTATAAAATGTTTATTTATTAGTAAACATTTGTAGGCTTTTCAATTCACTTTGACATTATGGAGCATTTTGTGTAGACCGATGACCCCAAAAAATCTCAAATCGATCTTATTTCAATCCGACTTTGTAATACAACCAAATGTGGGGAAAATCCAGGGGGTGAATACTTATGACACCCACTGTACAAATAAACACATTTCAAAGTGCTTGAAAAGCAAAACAAACATCAGTTGAAGTATGAATGACATGTGTATAGGTTTGGACTTAACAAGTTTTGAGTAGTGTAGTCCTCCAACAGATGACACGACAGTCAAGCACAAGGCTTGAGCAGAGGGAGGTTCAGGTGGTCAACAGGGGAAGCTGAGCAGCCAGAGCAGGTCTTCTGGGCGCGGGCAGGTACAGAACTACCAAACACCAACATTATGGCTGAATAGGGTATTGGGCCACCACGARCCAGAACAGCTTCAATGCACCGTGGCATAGATTCTACAAGTGTCTGGAACTCTATTGGAGGGATGCGACACCATTCTTCCACAAGAAATTCCATAATTTGGTGTTTTGTTGATGGTGGTGGAAATCACTGTCTCGGGCACCGCTCCAGAATCTCCCATAAGTGTTCAATTTGGTTGATATCTGGGGACTGAGRCGGCCATTGCATATGGTTTACATTTGTTTTTGTGCTCATCAAACCGTTCATTGACCACTCGTGCCCTGTGGATGGGGGCATTGTCATCCTATGGGGGCATAGCCACTATAGCCAACATAATGGCCTGCCGAGCATTTTATACATGACCCTAAGCATGATGGGATGTTAATTGCTTAATTTACTCAGGAACCACATCTGTGTGAAGCACCTGCTTTCAATACGCTTTGTATCCCTCATTTACTCAAGTGTTTCCCTTATTTTGGCAGTTACCTGTCGCTCAAGGCATCTCACTGTCCACATCTCCACAGCGTAGCTATGTGACACAACTGTATGGTTGAGAACAAAAACAAATTTCAAATGTATGTCCTTCAACCAGTACTAGAAAGATTAGGCCTAGATTGTTTTGATTTTGATAGCATCAAAAAGGTAAACCACTGCCAGCTAATATGTATAGTAGACAGACATTGGAAAATACAATTGAATATAGGCCTAGTAATATCTGAAAAGGTCAGKAGGTCTGGAGAATGCGTTTTCATCCTCTGAGCCATCGAACACCAGCTTTCTTTTTCATATCCTATGGAAGTCCCATAGGTTATCCGCTATGTTCTGTTTAATATCACATCTTATTCCTGAGTAACTGTTCTTTTTAAATATCAGATGTGTATGTCCAGTCAGGGATTACTGTGTGTACATTATCTGAGACAGTGTCAGTATGTAGGCTAACAAGATGATAATGCTGGATTATATGGTCAATTGGTCAGTCATTATTAGTCAGATATGGTCAGCACAGAGAGTGTGGTGTTTGATGGCACACACACTGTCGTGGCAATTTCCTGTATTACCAAATGAGGAGAGTTACAAACCACACACCAGTCAGAGTTATACTTAAACTTCACCTTTAATAATAATTTAAGCTTTGCAATAGCATTTGACTTTCAACAATTCACTATCTCCAATGAATAGTTGAGTCTCAACATAATGGCAACTGAGATCTTTTATAGCAAAGATACACCCCTCTCAACTTACATGACGAACCACCGATCTTAGGAAAACTTCCAAAGGGCCTTTTACTTGAGAAAGGAGTATCCCATAGCCAGATAGCATTAGCTATAAATTATCGTTCAGTTTGGTCTCTAAAACGAGGTTCTAATCTCGTTCCTGGTACTTCATAGTACCAAAACATTACCTCATTCAAGGCATAACTCAATTGTCAACTCTATATTCTCCTATCTCAAGTAAACCCCCTCTTCTCCCCACTCCTGGACAAGCTCACTGAGGGGAGTGACTTGCGCACATTGGTTCCCCCTTAATCACGCCATCCCTTCACATGGTTTAACAGATACATTCACATATGAAGACAATGTTCCATTCTGACCTCCCTCTCTGGGCCCCAAGTGACTTTTCCCTAGCTGAGAAGGGAAAAGTGCAACTGCCAACAGTGTAGTCCAAAGGGAGACATTCTAATGACAAGTATCTCACATAAGCATATTATGTAAATAAAACATCTTATTTATCTATGTTACCCAACTAATTCTGAATCATCCTCCACAACACACACACCCTCTCATCGGGAGTGTGTGTCACAGTGGACTGTGCTTTTTGCGTTGCTTTACATAAGTGTGGTACCACCCAAGTTGTGGTGAAAGGGCACAGCACTGACCCTGATATGCAAATGTTTGGTGATTCAGACTCTGAGATTGGCCTACCTGTCCAATCTAAAGATTTAATTATATTGTAATACTCTCTTGATAAACCTGCATCAGTCTCTAATAACAGTAACAGGGGATATTTGCTTTATGCTGTTGCTGAGATACAGGCTAGTCAGATATGTTGGTTGAAATCTGGTTATTTAGCCTCAGAAGGCTTCTCAAAACTATGCTTCTTTGAATTAGTTGGTAGAGCTGGGCAATATGGACAAAATATCATATTACAATTTGTTTCCACATGTTTGACAGTATGACAATATTTAGTTTCTAAATTTCWAAATATGCTTTGAGTAGTTCATGTCCCTAGGGTGGCAACACACATTATGTGATTTCAATTAGGGCTTTCTCCATTTATACTCCCAACAAAAATCATTTTCTTATCATTTCCACACTGTGCCACGCATCATGATATGGGCAAAATCTAGTCCTAGTTTAATTGGTGAACTGTTGGAATCATAACAATTCTAATTATATAGTTGGAATATAGTGGGCAGGACCTAGAATACATTGTTGTTTGACATGACAATTAATTAATAAGCCAGGGAGGAATTATTGACAGAGTAGGAACCAATAGTTGGTCAGTGTTTCCAGGGGACCCTGATTAGATGTTAGATCACAAGTTTTGTTGGCTCGCTAGCTAGACAACATAATCATGCTTCGCCTATTCCTCTCTGATAAGCATGTTTGTGCAATGGTATCTTATCTAGGTAATGGTACCAGGCAGTATTAGCTAGCTAGTTACGGCTACTCTGACTCTTAGCTGGCTAGCTAGCTTGCTAAATGTACTAACTAGCGATTAGCATTAGCTGCTAACTAAGTTATTTTAGCAACACATTGCTAAGAAAAAACAAAACTAACAGACACTAGTTACACAAACGAATAGTGTAATTATATAAGACTTGTGGAAGCAGCATGTCACCAACATCGTTGCATCCATCTGACCATTCAGAGTGAAAGGCAAGTGGTCGAGCAACTACTATCTCCTTGAGTGTCAGGGCTTGGTGTGGTTAGCGGCATGCAGGAGGATAGTGAGAGATATTACTCATATAGAAAACGGGGTGAACTATTAAAAAAATATATATATTATTATACACGCCGGTGTTGCACATCACATTTAACAAAGCAAACATTGAAATACCATTTATAGAAGGTAAAGTAAAAACTCATACCGGTCCGTGCATCAGTACCGGTATATAGTCAAATGCGGTATACCGCCCAGACCTATTAGTTGGTGTTTCAGAGTAAAGGACTCTTAGTGCTTGACCGGTCCTCTGTAATGGGTGATAGATCAGATGGTGTGTGGTGTCTGTGTGTGGGTTTGTAATTTATTTGGTGCCCGTGTTCGTAATTGATGAGATGGGTGTGTAAGTTGATGAGATGCGTGAGTGTGTAAACTGATGAGGTGTGTAACCTTAGCTGATGAAGTGTGTGTGTGCCCTGGCTGTTTTGCTGCATTAGTGGTAAATGTTAAATGATTCAGAGCCCCTAGCAGCCTCTAGGCTGGGAGTGGGACTGCGACTGCGTTCCGAATAGACGCACTACTTTTGACTGGGGCCTATAGGGTGAGGTGCACTATATAAGGAATAGGTCTCTATTTAGGATGTAGCCAGAGACAGGGATTTCCTGCCACTTATCTCGCCGCCCTGTGTCTCATCACTGTTAGCTGCTGGTACAGAGTTAAACTGTGGCATTGGGTGACCGCTGAGGTTGTTCCTTTATGGCCAAGAGACTGGGGGAGGGAAAGCTTTTACGCAGGCGACTTGAGCAGTCAGGAAATTTACTGTCGTGGACTGGTACGTGAGTGGGGTGTAATTGAACCAGTCAGACTAAAGTGATTGCACTCTTTCCTTTTGTCCCTCTCTTTCCTATGTCTCTCTCCCTCCTTTTCCTCACCCTCCCCTCCCGCTCTCCCTCTCCCTGTCTCAATCCCTCTCTCCAGCCAACACCTACTTCTTCATGGTGCAAGCCCAGGGCATCATGTTGAGGGATAATGTGAGGACCATTGGTCAGATGATCAGACTCTACACCAATAAGAACAGTACTCTCAACGGCACAGGTGAGTTTGATAGGAGGTGAGCCAGACGGGGTCTCCAATCTTAGGAGGGTAGTAGACCAGACCAACATGACACGATGGGCAGCCAAAAATCACAAGATTGGCCCTCGCTCAAATTCTGAAAATCAAATAAAATGTTATTGTTCACATACACATGGTTAGCAGATGTTAATGCGARTGTAGCGAAATGCTTGTGCTTCTAGTTCCGACAGTGCATTAATATCTAACAAGTCATCTTAACAATTCCACAACAACTACCTAATACACACAAATCTAAAGGGATGAAATAAGAATATGTACATATAAATATATGGATGATTGATGGCTGAACGGCATAGGCAAGATGCAATAGATGGTATAACATACATTACTCATCTGTATATGAGAATATACTGTAAGATGCATTGTTAAAGTGGCATTATTTAAAGTGACTAGTGATCCATTTATTAAAGTGGCCAATGATTTGATTCTGTAGCAGCCTCTGAGTTAGTGATGGCCGTTTAAAAGTCTAATGCCCTTGAGATGGAAGCTGTTTTTCAGTCTCTCGGTCCCAGCTTTGATGCACCTGTACTGACCTCACCTTCTGGATGGCAGCGGGGTGAACAGGGAGTGGCTCGGGAGGTTGTTGTCCTTGATGATCTTTTTGGCCTTCCTGTGACATCGGGTGCTGTAGGTGTCCTGGAAGGCAGGTCATTTGCCCCGGTGATGCGTTGTGCAGACCGCACCACCCTCTGGAGAGCCTTGCAGTTGAGGGCGGTGCAGTTGCCGTACCAGGCTGTGATACAGTCCGACAGAATGTTCTCAATTGTGCATCTGTCAAAGTTTCAGGTTTTTAGGTGACAAGCCACATTTCTTCAGCCTCATGAGGTTGAAGAGGCACTGTTGCGCCTTCTTCACCACACAGTCTGTGTGGGTGGACCATTTGTTTGTCTGTAATGTGTACGCTGAGGAACTTAACTTTCCACTGCTGTCCCGTCGATGTGGATAGTGAGGTGCTTCCTCTGCTGTCCACTGTCATCTCCTTTGTTTTGTTGACGTTGAGTGAGYGGTTGTTTTCCTGACCCCACACTCCGTGTGCCCTCACCTCCTCTCTATAGGCTGTCTCGTTGTTGATGGTAAAGCCCACTACTGTAGTGTCGTCTGCAAACTTGATGATTGAGTTGGAGGCGTGCATGGCCACGCAGTATTTGGTGAACAGGGAGTACACTCGGGGCCTGAGCACGCACCCTTGTGGGGCCCCAGTGTTGAGGATCAGCGAAGTGGAGATGTTTTCCTACCTTCACAACCTGGGGGTGGCCCGTCAAAGTCAAGGAACCAATTGCACAGGGCGGGGTTGAGACCCATGGCCTCAAGCTGAATGATGAGCTTTGAGGGTATTATGGTGTTGAATGCTGAGCTGTAGTCAATGAACAGCATTCTAACATAGGTATTCCTCTTATCCAGATGGGATAGGGCAGTGTGCTGTGATGGCGATTGCATCGTCTGTGGAACTATTGGGGCAGTAAGCAAATTGAAGTGGGTCTAGGGTGGCCGGTAAGGTGGTGGTGATATGATCCTTGACTAGCCTCTCAAAGCAATTCATGATGACAGAAGGGAGTGCTACGGGGCGATGGTGGCCATCTTGAAGCATGTGGGGACAGCAGACTTGAATAGGGAGCGATTTGAATATGTCCGTAAACACACCAGCCAGCTTGTCTGTGCATGCTCTGAGGACGTGGCTAGGGATGCCTTCTGGGCCGGCAGCCTTTTCAGGGTTAACACGTTTAAATGTCTTACTCACATCGACCACGGAGAAGGAGAGTGGCACTGTATTATTCTCAAAGCGGGCAAAGAAGGTGTTTAATTTTTCTGGAAGCAAGACGTGGCTGGTTTTCTTTTTGTTGCTTGTAAACCCTGCCACATATGTCTTGAATTTGACCCTTTGAATTACGACTCCACTTTGTCCCTATACTGACATTTCGCTTGTTTGATTGCCTTGCGGAGGGAAGAACTACACTGTTGATATTTGGCCATATTCCCAGTCATCTTTCCATGGTTAAATGCTGTGGTTTGCGCTTCCAGTTTTGCGCTAATGTCGCCATCTATCCACGGTTTCTGGTTAGGGTAGGTTTTAATAGACACAGTGGGTACAACATCTCCAATGCACTTCCTTATAAACTCACCGAGTCAGCGTGTAAATCAATTTTATTCTCTAAGGCTGCCCGGAACATTTCAGTCTGCGTGATCAAAACAATCTTGAAGCGTGGATTCCGATTGGTCAGACCAGCGTTGAATAGTTCTAGTCACGGGTACATCCTGTTTGAGTTTATGCCTATAGGACGGCAGGAGCAAAATGGGGTCGTGGTTGGACTTGCCGAAGGGAGGGCGGGGGAGGGCCTTGTATGCATCGYGGAAGTTAGAGTAGCAGTGGTCCAGTGTACTACCCACACGAGTGCTGCAATCATTATGTTGATAGAATTTAGGTAGCCTTGTTCTCAAATTTGCTTTGTTAAAATCCCAAGCTACAATAAATGCAGTATCAGGATATATGTTTTCCAATTTACATAGAGTCCAGTGATGTTCCTTGAGGGCCGTCGTGGTATCTGCGTGAGTGGGGTATATGCACAGCTGGGATTATAACTGACAATAATTATCTTTGGAGATAATGGTCGGCATTTGATTGTAAGGAATTCTAGGTCARGTGAACAGAAATACTTGAGTACCTGTATGTTATTTGTATGTATTATGGATCCCCATTAGCTTCTGCCAAAGCAGCAGCTACTCWTCCTAGGGTCCAGCAAAATTAAGGCAGTTTATGATTACACCATGAGGTGTTAATCATGAAGCATACACCCCCGCACTTCTTCTTACCAGAGAGATGTTTATTTCTGTTGGCGCGACTCATGAAGCTGTACCGACTCCAACAACATATTGAAAGTGAGACATGTTTCCGTGAAACAGAGAATGCTACAATCTCTGYCTCTCTGGAAGGCAACCCATGCCCTAATTTCGTCCACCTTGTTGCCTGGAGACTGGACATTGGCGAGTAATATRCTCGAAAGCGGTGGGTGGTGTGCAGGCCTTCGAAGTCTGACGAGGAGGCCGCTCCGTCTACTTCTTCTGCGGCGATGTTGTTTTGGGTCGCCCTCTGGGATTAGATCCAATGTCCAGGGTGGAGGTCTGAACAAAGGATCTGCTTCGGGAAAGTCGTATTCCAGTTCGTAATGTTGGTAAGTTGACGTCGTTCTTATATCCAATAGTTCTTCCTGGCTGTATGTAATAACACTTAAGATTTTCTGGGCTAACAATGTAAGAAATAATACATTAAAACACTACTGCATAGTTTCCTAAGGACTCGAAGCGAGGTGACCATCTCTGTCGGCTCCGTTTTGCCAAATACTAAAGGGACTGCAGTTGATGCTATTTTCCTTCTGAGGTTCTTGTGATTTTTGGCTGCACTTTGTCACGTTGGTCTAACTGCTGTCTACTCCCCTCCACCTTTTATCTTAACCAGCATTCCTCTCTTACCAAAAAATGGAAAGTCAATGTCCATTAAATACCCTACTAATTTATTCGGACAGTGAAGCTAAAACTTATAATTTGGCTCTATTCACCAGCATTTTGGATTTGAGATCAAGTGTTTCATTTGAGGCAACAGTACAGAATGTCACCTTTTATGAGGGTATTTTCACATCCGTTTTAGAAATGAAAGCACTATATCTAATCCCCCCCATTTCAAGGTGTCATATGTATACTGAACAAAAATTATAAACGCAACATGCAACSATTTCAAATAATTTACTGAGTTACAGTTCATATAAGGAAATCAGTCAGTTGAAATAAATTAATTTGGCCCTAATCTATGGATTTCACATGACTGGGTAGGGGTGCAGCCACAAAAGGGCTTTATTACAGAAAATACTCCTCTGTAGGCTACATCAAGCTTGTGACGACAAACTTGTTGGATGCAAAAAAAAGATGTTTAACCTGGCAAGTCAGTTAAGAGCTAATTCTTATTTACGTTGACGGCCTACCCCGGCCCAACCCGGACGACGCTGGGCCAAATGTGCGCCCTGTGGGACTCCCAATCATGGCCGGATGAGATACAGCCTGGATTCGAACCAGATACTGCAGTGAAGCCTCTGCACCGAGATGTGGTCTTAGACCCCTGCGCCACTCGGGAGCAATATAAATGAATGGAAAATAATATATTGTCATTTTGGAGACACTGTTATTGTAAATAAGAATAGAATGTGTTTCTGAGCACTTCTATATTGTGGATGCTACCATGCTAATCATTAATGAATTGTGGAGTGAGAAAGTCAGTGGCATAAATATAATACCCCCCCCAGAAAAATAATTTCTACACTCCCATGTTTTTGGTAATCGTGGGAGGTTAAGATGTCTTGGGGGTATGATCTTTGTACCTCTAACTTTCTCACTCATCATTCAAGATTATATGTAATAATGGTAGCATCCACATTAATGTAGAAATGTTCAGAAACATTATATTCTTATTTACAATAGAAATGACTCCAAAATGACAAAATACATGATTTAACATTCATTTATATTGGCCACAACATAATCTTAAATACAACCAAAACAATCTGTAAATGCACCCAACAAGATTGTAGAGTCACAAGCTTGATGTAATCATTGTGCTAGGTATTTGGGATCAAATACAATACTTTTGACTACTTAAAGACACAAACAGTGCCTTCGGAAAGTATTCAGACCCCTTGACTTTTTCAACTTGTTACGTTATAGCCTTATTCTAAATTGGGATAAATCAAGGTGTCTGAATACTTTCCGAAGGAAATKAATAATTKAATTTGTCCAAATACTTAGTGCCTTCCTGAAATATTGGCACCCTAGGTAAATATGATCCAAAAAGGCTGCGAAAAAATTGACTTGTTTATCAGCTTGATCTTACACTCAAAATATCATATGAATCTCACCTTTTTGAGTTAAAATTGTTCAGAAATAATAGAAAAACATTGTATTCAAAAACATGCGTGTCACACTTGTTGGCACCCCTAGAAATTCTGATGAACAAAATCGAATTGATGTATATTCCGATTGATTTTACCTTTTTTTGTTTTATTCTTTAGGAACTCTTAAGTGGTCAACCATGACTTCCTGTTTCACTGGGGTATAAATATGAGTTGACACRCATGCTAAACTTCCTTAGTCATATCCATCAACATGGGAAAGGCCAGAGAACAAACGCAKGAAATTAGACAAAAGTTTGACCTTCACAAGTCAAGCAATGGCTATAAAAAGATAGGTACATACCTGCAAATACCCATCTCCACTATTAGGGCAATAATTAAGAAATGTACAAAAAAAATGGAGCTGTGATGAACTTGCCTAGAAGGGAACTCAAGTGTATTTTGCCTCCACACAGTGAGAAGGATGGTTCAAGTGGCMAAAAAATCTCTAATGATTACAGTTGGAGAATTGCAGGAGTTGGTTACATCTTGCGGTCACAAAGTTTCAAACTACAATAAGACACCACCTCCATGCCAACAAGTTATTTGGATGGGTTGCCAGAAAGCCTCTGCTGTCACCTAACCACAAATTTAAGTGCCTGGAGTTTGCTAAATGACATTGGAACGTTGAGTGGAACCAGGTTCTATTGTCTGATGAGACTAAAATAGAGCTTTTTGGCAACAACCACCTGAGATGTGTTTGGTGTAAAAAGAGCCATGGTCATACAGAAAATAACTTAATCCCCACTGTGAAATATGGTGGTGGATCTGATGTTGTGGGGCTGTTTTGCTTTCAAAGGCCCTGGGAACCTTGTTAGGATACATAGGATCACGGACTCCATCAAATACCAGGAGATTTTAGGACAAAACCTATCAGCCTCTGCCAGGAGGCTAAAACTGTGTCGTTGTTGGATCTTCCAGCAGGATAACGATCCAAAGCATACCTCCAAATCCACACACAAATGGTTCACTGGCCATAGAATCAAGCTTTTGCAATGGCCATCCCGGTGAGCTGAAGAGGAGAGTCTACAAGTGAGGACCAATGACTCTGAAGGACCTGGAGAGTTTCTGTATGGAGGGATGGTCTCAAATATCTTCCTATGTGTTCTCCCACCTCATCAAACATTATAGGAGACGACTCAGAGCTGTTATCTTGGCAAAGGGAGGGTGCACAAAGTACTAAATGCTGGGGTGCCAATAATTGTGTTAAATTACAAAAATTAAATTTAAAAAAAGTTCTCTGAAGCTCTTATCTAGAGCGATTTACAGTAGTGAGTGCATACATGTTCGTATTTGTTTTCTTTTCATACTGGTCCCCCGTGGGAATCGAACCCACAAACTTGGTGTTGCAAGCACCATGCTCTACCAACTGAGCCACACGGACAATGCATGTTTTTTAATATWTTTTTTTTCTTCCTAATGACTATTTTTGAACAATTTTAAATCAAAGGTAAGATTCATATGACATTTTTCTAAGCCTTTTTTGTTCATCTTTACCTAGGGTGCACAAATTCCGTAGGGCACTGTTTGACAAGGGGGGACTAGATACGTAAATCGCTAAACTTTAAAACGTATCTATGAAAATGTTGCATGATGTACTGTCRCCTTATGAAACATTTTGTATAGCCTAATTAAAAGTTGTAGCTTCATTGTCCAAATATTTATGTAGGGGAGTGTATAAATGACATCTCAATCATCTCCCTTTTAGGTAGATCTTACTGATTTGAATAGGTAGTGGAGGGGAGTAGGCAGTGCTTCAGCCAATATGAGACRAGGGGCAGCCAAAAAACCCAAGAATGACCCTCACTCTAGCTGCAAGAKAGCTAGAGTCGGTCAGGCTTAGGCCAATTTTTTTCCCAATATGTTTTTGATTTTTGGCTTTACATCGTCTCATGTTGGTTGAGACACCGTCTACTCCCCTCCACTACCTATTAATCAGCAYGATCCAGCTCTAAGCTACCTACAAGGGGAATATAGAAAAGTAATTTATACAATCAATCAAAAAATAAATAAATGTCTTGTGTGTTCCTGTAGATTACCCAGATGGCAGTAACTCCAGTGAATACATGTCCCAGCCAACCGCATACCTCCCTGAGAACTTCACATACGCCCAGAACCTCCCCTGCCCAGAACGCTTACCTTCTATGAGTAAGTAACCAGAACGCTTGTCTTCAAACCATCAGTTTGCCTACTGAGAGGATTTTATCAAACGCATGATACTTACGGGAATGCATTGCGACGCAGACTCGACAGACCAGGCTGGGAGGAGTGAAAAATGTGTCCTTAGTAGTATTTTTTTTTCTCAAAATAAAGACAACACAGATTTGAACCAATGTCTTAAGTAGCTGAAACTGTCATTACTACAACCTTTTGAAAGTGACAAAACGGACATGTTAAAATTGTCAAAAACAACTTTATATCGAGCGGGTGCCTTTTTGATTTGACAGGCCTGCTGCACATGCTCAGTTCTGCTCGACACGACCATTAGACCCGATGCCGTGTTTYTGCGCATGAGCTGTGCTAGCTAACATCGTGAGAAGCAGTTTCTGCCTATCTTGAATTTTACTATGATCAGGTCATGTTATTATGGAACTCATGAGAGAAGCTACTCTTGGCTGTCTCTGTGCTTTCTCTTACTATTTCTCAATCTCTCGCTCCTCATTCTGTCCCACTCGCTCCCCCTGTAGGATGTGTGTGGCTTATCATGCCGGTTATATCTACATAGGCACTTTAGCTACAGTTAAACGTATTGCATTACCAATTTCCCCCCTCCTACCGTTTATCTTCAGATTTCATTGATAGCAGAGTGCCATGACACATACAGTGCATTTGGAAAGTATTCAGATCCCTTATTCTAAAAATGATGAAATTGTTTTTTTCTACACACAATACCCCATAATGACAAAGCAAAAACAGTTTTTTAGGAATGTTTGCAAATGTATGAAAAACAAAACTGATATCACACTTACATAAAAGTATTCAGACCCTTTACTCAGTACTTTGTTGAAGYGCCTTTGGCAGCGATTACAGCTCCAAGTCTTCTTGGGTATGATGCTACAAGCTTGGCACACCAATATTTGGGGAGTTTCTCCTATTCTTCTTTGTAGATCCTCTCCAGCTCTGTCAGGTTGGATGGGGATCGTTGCTGCACAGCTATTTTCAGGTCTCTCCAGAGATGTTTGATCGGGTTCACGTCCGGGCTCTGGCTGGGCCACTCGGACATTCAGAGACTTGTCCCGAAGCCACTTCTGGTATGTCTTGGCTGTGTGCATAGGGTCATTGTCTTAATGGAAGGTGAACCTTCGCCCCAGTCTGAGGACCTGAGCGCTCTGGAGCAGGTTTTCCTSATGGATCTCTCTGTACGTTGCTCTGTTTATATTTTCCCCGATCCTGACTAATTTCACAGTCCTTGCTGCTGAAAAACATCCCCACAGCATGATGCTGCCACCACCATGCTTCACCGTAGGGATGGTGCCAGGTTTCCTCCAGACGTGACGCTTGGCACTCTGATCAGACCAGAGAATCTTGTTGCTCATGGTCTGAGTCCTTCAGGTGCCTCTTGGCAAATTCCAAGTGGGTTGTCATGTACCTTTTTACTGAGGAGTGGCTTTCATCTGGCCACTCTACCATAAAGGCTTGATTGGTGGAGTGCTGCAGAGATGGCTGTCCTTTTGGAACATTCTCCCATCTCCACAGAGGAACTTTGGAGCTCTGTCAAGAGTGACCATCGGGTTCTTGGTCCTCCCTGACCTAGGCCCTTCTCCCCTGATTGTTCAGTTTGGCTGGCCGGCCAGCTCTAGGAAGAGTCTTGGTGGTTCCAAACTTCTTCCATTAAAGAATGATGGAGGCCACTGTTCTTGGGGATGTCAGAGTAGGTTCCTTGTCAATCATTGGCTTATTGGTGAAATCAGCAGTCAGACAATATTTTCTTTAAGTAAATCAATCAAACCTTTTAATAATGAAATTGCAGACAGAAGTTGACAATGGAAACACAGCACGTATGTTTCAGAGTAAGTTCTGTGAAATAAAACCGGCAAAAGTTGCTTTAACCTTTGGCGAAGGCGTTCCGCAAGCGACCCACCTCGACAACATCCGGTGAAATTGCAGAGCACGAAATTCAAAGAAATCACAAATGGTCCTTTTGTTCGATTAGTCTTTCTTTATAACCCCAAAAACTCAGTTTAGCTGGCACGCTTCATTCAATAATCCACCGGTTTCCCTCCTCCAAAATGCATACAAAATTAATCCCAAATGTTACCAATAAACTTCTCCAAACAAGTCAAACAACGTTTATAATCAAGCCTCAGCTACCCTAAAACGTAAATAAACTATAAAATATAAGACGGAGAATCGTTATTGTCTTTACCGGAGATAAACCACAAAGATCGTGCTCTCATCCAATCGCATGAAAACACTACAGCCAAAATGGGAGCATTTTTCCAAAAACCAGCATGATACGCTTTCTAAAGACTGTTGACATCTAGTGGAATGCCCTAGGAACTGCAATCTGGGAGGATTKCGCCTCATAATAAACATGACAGCCATTGAAAACAGTGGTAGGCTGAAATAATWATTATTTTTGGATTGTTTGTCGTCTGGGTTTTGCCTGCCATATCAGTTTTGTTATACTCACAGACATAATTTTAACAGTTTTAGAAACTTTAGTGTTTTCTATCCAAATCTACCAATTATATGCATAGTCTTGCTTCTGCGTCTGAGTAACAGGCAGTTTACTTTGGGCATGCTTTTCATCCGGACGTCAAAATACTGCCTCCTAGCCCAAAGAGGTTTTAATATACTTGCGGTCAACCCCTTGTGGTGTAACTGCCTACGTCAACACCTTCTACTCATGAGACCAAGCCCATGCATATACACTTATGCAAACTTGCAGGAGAACAATAGTCCAGTGTTTTCTAAGGGCTCAGCAGTACTTTTCCATTCATGTGTGGGTTACAGTGGTATGTCTGATTTGTCTCTTATCTATTTACTTCCCTGCAGGTGTCTGTCTCTTTTAGCCTTGAGGCTCTTTCTCACACACACCCTGTTTTGACCGTAATTGCTCACACTTCTGTTTAGACCATTTMTATAAGAGGCAGAGACTAGTAAAGAACTGTGGAACAGTATTTAACCTTATAATGCATATATTGCTATTCTGTGGTCCAGGACCCTATATATGTAGTGGGGGAGGGTCTTATAGCTCGTCCCCTTCTATTAATACAACATAAGCATAATCAATTATAATACATCAATCATTTGGTGCAGCCCCTATCATGACCCCAAGGTGACCCCCATCCAGGGACTTTCAATGCTGCAGACATTATGTTGGTACCCTTCCCCAGATCTGTGCCTCGAAACAATCCTGTCTCTGTGCTCTACTGACAATTCCTTCGACCTCATTGCTTGGTTTTTGCTTTAACATGCACTGTCAACTGTGGGACCTTATGTGGACAGGTGTGCTTTCCAAATCATGTCTGATCAATTGAATTTAACACAGGTGGACCCCAAACAAGTTGTAGAAACATCTCAAAGATGATCAATGGAAACAGGATGCACCGGCACTCTATTTTGTCTCAGGCATTCAGACCCTTTGCTATATGTAAATAGGGTATTTCTGTTTTTTGATAATACATTTGCTAATATTTCTAAACTGTTTTTAGCTTTGTAAGTATGGGGTATTGTGTGTTGATTTGAGAAAATGTTTATTTAACACATTTTAAAATACGGCTGTAACTTAACAAAAAGGGAAGGGGTCGGAATACTTTTCCGAATGCACTGTACATGCTTCGGCCTCGTAATTCAATTTTAGTTCAAATTTAGTTCAAATCTTCCCCGCGCTTGGAAACACTACAGCCAAAATGGGAGCCACCTAGAAAAACTACAATTTCTGGCTAATTTTTCCAAAAACCAGCATGAAACTCTTTCTAAAACTGTTGACATCTAGTGGAAGCCCTAGGAACTGCAATCTGGGAGGATTTCGCCTCATAATAAAAGTGACAGCTGTTGAAAACAGTGGTAGGCTGAACATTTTTGGGGGGGATGGTTTGTCCTCTGGGTTTCGCCTGCCATATCAGTTCTGTTATACTCACAGACATAATTTTATCAGTTTTAGAAACTTTAGAGTGTGTTCTATCCAAATTATATGCATATCCTAGCTTCTGGGCCTGAGTAACAGGCAGTTTACTTTGGGCACGCTTTTCATCCGGACGTGAAAATACTGCCCCCTACCCAAGAGAGGTTAAACAGGTGTGTGTGTGTATTTACTGAAATTGTGTTGTGTGTGTGATCAGTGAGTTCTATGGATGTCAACATGACTTTGTGAAACAGGTGTGTGTGTATTGACTGAAGGTGTGTGTATTGTGTGTTCTCAGAGTGTGTCCTATGGATGTGAATATGACTAAACAGTCCCTCCAGGATTTTTCGACTCTACGCTCAACTTATTTGGTGCAAAATCAACAATTCCCCCATATTACACAAATTTGACATCACTGCACTTGTTTCTATATTAAACAGTTAAATCAAAGCTATTTTACCGCATTAAACTGTCACATCACTGCAATACAAAAAGAGAGYTTGTAATGAACTTTTTCTGCATAAGTGCATTTGTGGCAAATTGGACAAAAAACATTGACAACAGGCCATGCAAAATGTCAGAATTGCCGCAGAAAAATCCAGCAGTTTTGCCTGCAACTATTTTCTTTTTAAAGCAACGCAGTGAAATCCTGGATGGACTGACTTAGATCCCACAGTGTGTGTGTTTACTGAAGGTTTATGTGTATGTTCCCAGAGGGTCCTATGGATGTCAATATGACTGAGATCCCTATGGAGGAGATTGATCTGAAGTTCTCTAAGTATCTGGATGTTCACTTTGGAGGACACTGGAAACCCAAGGACTGTAAACCACGCTGGAAGGTATGACTGTTATCATATATGACTGAGGAAATGTGTGTGCTTGTGCGGTTCAGTTATTTTACTACTTTTATTCTCATCTCTATTAGAAAATGAAATTGAACTGTAGCCATATTTGTATACACCGGTGTCTTTCCTCTATTAGAAGCATTTGCTTTTCTACTTCTGGTCTGTCTGCCCTGCTCCCTCTGTATTAAATGCACAGGAGCGTATACATGCTGTTTGTGTCTGACTGTCCACTCCTCTGTCCTGCTCCCTGTGTAGGTGGCCATCCTGATCCCGTTCCGTAACCGCTACGAGCACCTTCCCATCCTGTTCCAGCACCTCACCCCCATGCTGCAGAGACAGAGACTGCAGTTTGCATATTACGTCATCGAGCAGGTAACACAGCTGTAACACAGCTTTAAACAAGTTCTGTTGTTATTGCACACATTTTAGTCTCCCTTCATCCTATTCAGCCTCACTAGTTTGTCAACTCTGCCACCCACTGGTGAGAAATGTGGAATCTATGATGATGAGCTGTGGACAGATTAGCTCACATTGCTCTTTCTTCGACCTCCTCTCTTTCTCCCCCTCCCTTATCAGTTTGGAACCCAGCCAGTGTTAATTTTGGCACTTTTTTTGTCTAGTATTAGTCACATTTTTGTTATTTGAATACTGATTTAGTCTAGTTATTGTCAACTAAATGCCGTATTATTGAAGTCACATTTTAGTCATCACATTTTTATTGCCTCATTAACTTATAGTAAACATAAATCACTGACTTCGATGTGCACAAACATACACAGCTTTATCCTACCAACACATTTTTCGGCATAACATCCTATCGCATGATTCTCTTCCCTTGGCAGAAGAACACATTACTCTGCAGCAGCTTTAAAATCACACCCCTTGACAATTCTCCAGATTTTCCCCGTGTCACTGGTTCCACTACCTTTTTCAGTTGGTGGCACCAGCCCATGATTTGGTCACAAATGTTTTTCCACACAGTGTCACACACTATATATACAGTACCAGTCAGAAGTCTGGACACACCTACTCATTCCAGAGTTTTTCTTTATTTTTTAAAATTTTCTACATCGCAGAATAATAGTGAAGACATCAAAACTATGACATAACATATGGAATCATGTAGTAACCAAAAAAGTGTTAATCAAATCGAAATATATTTTATATTTGAGATTCTTCAAATAGCCACCATTTGCCTTGATGACAGCTTTGCACACTCTTGGCATTCTCTCAACCATCTTCATGAGGTAGTCAACTGGAATGTATTTAAATTAACAGATGTGCCTTGTTAAAGGTTCCTTTGTAGGGGTGGTATACAGAAGCTAGCCCTATTTAGTAAAAGACCAAGTCCATATTATGGTAAGAACAGCTCCATCATTACTTTAAGACATGAAGGTCATTCAATACGGAAAATTTCAAGAACTTTGAAAGTTTCTTCAAGTGCAGTCGCAAAAACCATTAAGCGCTATGATGAAACTGGCTCTCATGAGTTACATCTGCTGGAGAGGATAAGTTCATTAGAGTTAATTGCACCTCAGATTGCAGCCCAAATAAATGCTTCATGGAGTTCAAGTAACACACACATCTCAACATCAACTGTTCAAAGGAGACTGTGTGAATCAGGCCTTCATGGTCCAATTGCTACAAAGAAACCACTACTAAAGGACACCAATAAGAAAGATACTTGCTTGGGCCAAGAAACATGAGTAATGGATGTTAGACCGGTGAAAATCTGTCCTCTGGTCTTATGAGTCCAAATTTGAGATTTTTGGTTCCAACCGACCTGTCATTGTGAAACGCCGAGTAGGTGAACAGATGATCTCCGCATGTGTGGTTCCCAACGTGAAGCATAGAGGAGGTGTGATGGTGTGGGGGTGCTTTGCTGGTGATACTGTCAGTGATTTATTTAGAATTCAAGGTAAACTTAACCAGCATGGCTAACACAGCATTCTGCAGTGATATGCCATCCCATCTGGTTTGCTCTTAGTGGGACTATCATTTGTTTTTCAACAGGACAATGACCCAACACACCTCCAGGCTGTGTAAGRGCTATTTTGACCAAGAGAGTGATGAAGTGCTGTATCAGATGACCTGGCCTCCACGATCACCTGACATCAACCCAATTGAGATGGTTTGGGATGAGTTGGACCGCAGAGTGAAGGAAAAGCAGCCAACAAGTGCTCAGCATATGTGGGAAATCCTTCAAGACTGTTGGAAAAGCATTCCTCATGAAGCTGATTGAGAGAATGCCAAGAGTGTTCAAAGCTGTTCAGGCAAAGGGTGGCAACTTTGAAGAATCTAAAATATATTTTGATATGTTTAACACTTTTTTGGTTACTTCATGATTCTGTATGTGTTATTCACAGAGGGAAAAGTTATAAAGAACAATGAACACAAAAGCTGAAATATTTACCACACAACAAACTTACAAAGACTAAAAGCACCCTCAGGAAAATATGTTTTAATTATGTCCACATTTTCGGCCCCCTCRGGTTCTCTGGCAGGCTATTCCAGAGGCTGTGGGCATAATAACTAAAGGCTGCCTCTCCATGCCTCATGGTCCTAGGCTTTGGGATAGTTAAAAGGCCAGTGCCAGAGGACCTGAGGGACCTGCTGGGTACATAACTTAAAAGCATGTCTGACATGTATTTGGGTGCACAATCATGGATTGATTTAAAAACCAATACAATAATCTTAAACTTAATTCTAAAACTCACAGGCAGCCAGTGCAGAGATCTTAAAACCGGTGTAATGTGTGCTGCTCTCTGTCTGGTCTAGGTCAGTACCCATGCTGCAGCATTCTGCAGGTTCTGCGGTTGACCAATGGCTTTCTTGGTACACCAGACAGGATAAATGTTTTTAGTGAAGTGACCATGTAATGAATGTTCAGCTCGCACTGATGCGATCAATTAAAAAATGTGACTCGCACAGCTAAGTCAAAGGGTCGTGAAATGTGACACTGGTTGCAGTGTGGAGCCCTGYCCCTTGACATACTGTAGCTATATTCTAATTAAAGTTCTGTCGTAAGTAGTGGTCTGATAGGTTGCACCAAGCTAATTAGCTTGGTATTTCCTGAGAGTATATGTTGGAATAATGTGCTTTCAGATGTCTCTTGAGGTTGGCAGTATATTTCCCCGTCATCTTGTAGGTGCAAACACTGTCTTCTCCCATGGAAACATTGCATTAGGGCTTGTTTGAATCGACATAAGTAAAGTGACTCAAAACATTGACCCTTTTTTCTACCGGGAGCTTATACCATCAGGAGAGTAGCCATGGCGTGTGCCTTATTTGCATCAATGATTTGTTGCCGCCAGATTGGAGAACGGTTGCTGGGCAGAGAGGTGACTCATGAATGACCTGGGCATGGTATTTATTTTCTACCGCATTGCGATAAGAAAGCCTTACAATTCTGCTTATGTCATGCATGCTTTTGATTGGACCAAACAAAGGACACTGAAAAGCTCTCCAAAAACTCTTGTACAGCCCACTTACTAGTCAGATTTTAGTCACAGACATACTTTAGTCTTGTCTCATTTTCCTCAAGCAAAGTGAAAAATGTATTTTTCTTTTGTTGTTTTTTTCTGGGTCTCTTTAGTCTGTTTTATCGTCTTGTCAATTGCCACTGATAAATAGGTGTTTGACAAATATTTCTGTCACTATTTTTGTTGACAAAATGTAACACTGGACCAGCCCTTCAATAGGGCCATGTTTAACTTGGGTTAGGGTTAGTCTAACTCTTCTTTCTCCCTCCATCAGTCTGGTACCCRGCCATTCAACAGAGCAATGTTGTTTAACGTGGGTTTCCTGGAAGCCATGAAGGATCTGGACTGGGACTGTCTGGTGTTCCACGATGTCGACCACATCCCAGAGAACGACCGTAACTACTACGGCTGTGGTCAGATGCCTCGCCACTTCGCAGCCAAACTGGACAAATACATGTACCTGTAAGTCACGACTTGAATCAGTCCGGAATTGGCGGAAAATAGTAAAATGCTGTTTTTCAGCTAATTTCCTACAATTCTATATATTTMTCAATGTAGTTTTTGTTGTTGTCATGGTTAGTTTGTGTTCTTATGCGCAAACATTTTAATTTTTTAAAATAAATTGGTACCTCTAGACATGTACCCTGCACGCACCATCAGTAATCCATGATTATATAATAAAAAAATATATAGGTCAATAATTTTTTCTACGTACTTTACTCATTTTAAGTTTATACTTAAAGCGTTTTTACAATTCCGAAAATGTATTTCTAAAAAATTATAATTATTTTTCATTTTCTGGTGTTGYGGCAACAWTTTAGCAGTGGCGGTGCGCTGCTGCTAAATTAATACAGAGAAAACTCTGTGGTYCTGGACTAAGGCTTAATGTATGAACAGATTTTCCAGTCTGGTTATGTGTGTCTCTTCTAAATTTGCAGACTGGATGGTAAATTGTCTGAAAACATAATTGTGGGTCTGTGTTGTATCACAGCCAAACTTATTCTTTGTTACCTGTTTGCTTTCCTGTGATACTGACTGGTAAGGTTTCTCCTTTTTTCTTTTTCCTTTTTCCTTTCTGTCGTTTTGTTCAAAACTCAAAAATCTTTCCCCAGGCAAAGCTAGGCTATGTTGTTGTCTGTGTCTGTCCTCTGTCCGTGTTGAATGTGTGTCGTGCGTGTTACAGGTGTGTGTCCTGTGTGTTGTGGGTAATGCTGTGTGTGTTGTCCACAGACTACCATATGGTGAGTTCTTTGGGGGTGTGAGTGGACTCACAGTGGAACAGTTCCGCAAGATTAATGGCTTTCCCAATGCGTTCTGGGGCTGGGGAGGAGAGGACGATGACCTCTGGAACAGGTCAGTTAGTGTGTGTCTGTGTGTGTTTGAGAGAGACAAATCTGTTATCTGATTGGGTAACTTAATGAAAGGCTTTGTTTGTCCCTCTCTCTCATAGAGTACATTATGCTGGTCTGAACATCACAAGGCCGGAGGGAGAAGTGGGTAAATACAAGTCCATCCCACACCACCACCGGGGAGAGGTGCAGTTCCTGGGCAGGTCAGTAGATGCATGCTAGCAGTTCATAGCAGGYGCCGTAACCATGTCAAAKAATGTTTACCTAACTTTACCTCAAACATCACATTAGCTTAGCTCTCAATACAGCGTTGCTCCAGGAAGTCCTCGTTATATGTGGTATTCATGAAAATACACTACATGACCAACAGTATGTGGACACCTTGCAGGGGTGGAAACTCCAGTCCTCCGGGGCCTGATTGGTGTCACACTTTTTCTCCATCTCTAGTAAACAGCTGATTTAATTAAATTGCATTCTAAACTGAAGATCATGATTAGGTGATTGTTGGAGGCAGGTTTGTTAGTTGGGGCTAGGGCAAAACTGTGACCACAATCAGGCTCCCGAGGGCTGAAATTGCCCACCCCCTAGTTGAACATCTCGTTCCAAAATCATGGGCATTAATATATGGAGTTGGTCRCTCCTTTGCTGATATAACAGCCTCCACTCTTCTGGGAAGGCTTTCCGCTAGATGTTGGAACATTGCTGCCGGGACTTTCTTCCATTCAGCCACGAGCATTAGTGAGGTCGTGACAGACTATTTTTTACGCGCCTTCAGTACTCGGCGGTCCCGTTCTGTGAGCTTGAGGGCCTACCACTTCGAGGCTGAGTCGTTGGTGCGCCTAGACGTTTCCACTGTACAATAACAGCACTTACAGTTGACCGGGACAGTTCTAGCAGGGCAGAAATTCGACGAAMTGACTTGTTGGGAAGGTGGCATTCTATGACGGTKCCGCGTTGAAAGTCACTGTGCTCTTGAGTAARGCCATTCTACTGCCAATGTTTGTCTATGGAGCTTGCATGGCTGTGTGCTCAATTTTAWACTCCTGTGARCAACRGGTGTGGCTGAAATWGCCAAATCCACTAATTTAAAGGGGTGTACACATACTTTTCTATATATAGTGTACCTAAAACAGTCCCTTGCTTTAAAAATCTCAAGGTAGTGAACACTGTTAATCCTACTACTTGAGTGCAGCTGTTCCTCATCTCTATCGCCCTTTGTGGACAGGAGTAAGTAACTTAATTTCTATTTTATTTCAATACCTTCAACTTTTCACTATCCAGCCATCTGCACTTTCTCATGTTTTACTTCACATTTTCTGTACTTAAAGCAGTGGACTATATAGGGAATTGAATGTCATTTGGGATGTATCCCAGGTACTGGAATATTCATGTTTATAATTTTTTTTTTAAAGGAAATAATTTTGTTTATTTATTTCAACACAATTCTGTGCTCACTCTAGCCTTGGTGCAACCACAGAGCTATGATTGATAGAATGAGAGTTGCTTACCTTCCAGGCCTAGTGTCAGTGGTTTGTGGTACTGTATGTGCGTGGGTGTTTTCTGTGCCAGCATTGAGTTGTTAACTCCCCATCCGCTGGCCAAGTCCCTTTCGCCGTGTTGACAGTCGTCAGTCCCTTTTTAACATAAGTCAACCAGGTCTCATCCGCATTACAGTCCTCATCGTAACTCTGCACTAGAGAGCTATGTTCAGCGTTCAGATGCAGGGAGGGACAGAGGAGGAGAGAGGGCAGAAGAGTTTCTCTCTTTGGGTAAGGGTTTTCCTTCTGCAACCAGAGCACAAGTTCCTCCAGACAGTGTAAGCTAATTCATTAGCGTTAAAGCTAACTAAAGGATCCTCCTGGTTTCATTATGCAAATGCTAACTATGGATCTCCCTAATGTCATTAGCATTAATGCTAACTAAGGATCCCTGTGGTGGTGTGTATAATTGGATTCATTACTGTCAATGCTAACCTGGCTAATTCCCTTTCATCTCCTCTCGCTGTGACTCCAGCTATAAATGCCAACTGCTAGCTTATCCTCCTCTCCCTGTGACTGCACCTGAAATGGCACCCTATTTCCTACACAGTGACCTACTTTTGATCAGGTCCCCTGGAATAAATATTTATATGTAGGTAATAGGGTGGCATTTTGAGCTGTGACTGCTGGTATGAATGCTAACTGCTAGCTAATCCTCCTTCCTCTTCCTTTCCTCTCTCTGCAGGTACAAGCTGCTGAGGTATTCCAAAGAGAGGCAGCACCTGGATGGCCTGAACAACCTCAACTACACCCCTGAGATCTCCCTGAGCTCCCTGTATAAGAACATCACCGTGGACCTGCACCCTGATCTGGCCCCCATCGCAGACTACTGAACTCTTGACTCCCACCTGACCCCTTAAACCCTTCACACTCCCTCAAGCATCAAACGGTACCCCAAAGCTGGGCAAAGAGGGGCTGGGGGTGGGGTCGGAGGCACACCATGTAACGCTGCCAAGAAACCTTACTCAAAAAAAACAAACATGAAAGAGGAAGGGGCATATAGGGTCTGTTTAATCGAACAATTGATTGTGTATGTTTCTGTGATGATTGTGAATGGTGTGTGTGTGTGTGTGTTGTGTGTGTGTGCTTGCAAGGATGTGTGTATCTGACTTTTTGTGTCCGTGTGTCACTGCATGTCAGTGTGTTCATGCCGGCTTTAGCTACTAAGCTACTTCACATCAACACTTCATAATACATTATGAGGAGGGAAGGACAGCATTAGTTTTTCCCACATCTGATGTTTACTGCAACGCCTTAAAGTGTCAGGCTCAGCCTCAGAACCACGGCTCTCTGGCAGCCTCCCAAATGGTACCCTATTCCCTATAGGGCTGGAATTGCCAAGGACCCCACAATATGATAATGTCACGATACTTAGGTGCCGATATGTATTGCTATTCGATACTGCCATTTTTTTCCCCATTTCTTTTTTTTTTTTTTTGCCATTTGATATTCCAAATATATTGCTCACTATATACTGAGTGTACAAAACATTAGGATCACCTTCCTAATATTGAGTTGCACCCCCTTTTTGCCATCAGAAAAGCCTAAATTCGTTGGGGCATGGACTCTACAAGGTGTCAAAAGCGTTCCACAAGGATGCCGCCCCATGTTGAYTCCAATGCTGCCCACAGTTGTGTCAAGTTGGCTGGATGTTTTTTGGGTGATGGACCATTCTTGATACACACGGGTAACTGTTGAGTGAAAAACCCGGCAGYGTTGCTGTGACATTCTCAAACCGGTGCRCCTGGCACCKGCTACCATACCCCATTCAAAGGCACTTAAATCTTTTGTCTTGCCCATTCACCCTCTGAATGGCCCGCACAATACATGTCTTAAGATCTAAAATATCCTTCTTTAATGTCTCCTCCCTTCATCTACACTGATTTTGAAGTGGATTTAACAAGTGAAATCAATAAGGGATCATAGCTTTCACCTGGATTCACCTGGTCATTCTGTCATGGAAAGAGCAGGTGTTCCTAATGATTTGTACACTCAGTCTGTCTGCTGCAGAGATGAGAGAGCATGAGAAGATGAATAAAAGTGCTAAAAACATTTTGGATCACTATTTAAAAAGATGGAGAACAAGCTATGGTATTTTTCATCCAATAGGTTTGGCGCAGGTACAGCCGACTAGCACTAGCTACAGTTACGAGAGGGGAAAAAAAGTTATATTTTTCTTTTACAAATCGATTTGTAGAATCAGGTATTGATATCGTCCAAAAATAATACTGCTATATGTAACTCGATTTAGTTTTTTCCCCCCCATCACAAATTCCCTATATACTGTAGTGCACTACTTTTGATCAGAGGCTTAATGCACTACTTTTGACCAGGGCCCTTAGGGCTCGGGTCAAAAGTAGGGCACTATATAGGGAATAGGGTGCCATTTGGGACTCTGACTTTATCTCACAGCACCGCTCAGCACAGCTTTAACTTCTAACGTCTCAGTATCACCTTACGAGCCAACAGACATTTTTGTCTTCATGTTATATCATTTTTTTTTACACATTGTTCGTTTTTTAAAGATGAAACATGTATTCAAACATATTCCTTAAAGAGGAGGAAATAGGAGAGGAGCTAAGCGAAGGCGACTTATGTGTTTATTGTGATGTACATTTTCTGATATGATCTATTTTCTTAGTATTTATTTTTTCCTTTTTTAACGGATGTTTTAGATCACTCGATCCTAGTTCTCTGTGTGTCACATGATGAGCGTTTTGCTGTTTCTTTGCTGCACTGCCGACACGCATGATGCACAGAACATGTGTAAATACTGGCCACTTAAAAGCTTGAGCACAGAACACGTATGTACATATTTGGCCAATTAAACRCTCAGAGCCTGTTAGTAGTTATTCCAGTGGATTTGAATTTTGTTTTGGCAGCTACCTTCTTCCTGACGACTTAAAGGACTTTACAGAGTGAGTGGTTCTTCCATTTCACTGGGAAGATGTAACAATAGATGGACATTTGGCTTTAAAAGAATGAGAATCTCTTCGGTTGACTATCTTTTGCATGCCTTGATTTATTTTGTTACTAGATGTTTTTTTAAGCATAATTTATTGGATMATTTCAAGATGTTTACTTTTTCAGTTTTGCCTTTTTAGAGGTTTTTTTTTATTCTCGAGGCGCACAGTGTGAAAATAGACTAACTGACGTTATGGAGCGTGTTCCTGTACAGAAAGACAGATGGAGGCCAGKGTTCAAAGGACTRKWRKMKCTSKKSYMSRGKGTKWTGTGTAGTTTGCTGATGCTGAGCCTTCAACAGCAAGCCACATGTAACGCCCTGGACCAGAGCTAAGGACTGTTGCTGCTAAGTGGTAAGCTGAGATGTCATTCTATCTTCCTCTGGTGTGTGTAGTTTGCTATTCTGGAGGAGGAGTGTATACAGTGCGAATAGCGTGTTTGGCACAGGATTATGTTTCAGCTTGTGGTTTGGGCTGGTGTGTGTGTGTGTGTGTGAGCTGTGATGTGATGTGGTCCTAATAGGCTTGTGAGGTATTTAGGGGCCAGAATGAAAGAACAGTAGCTAAAGCTAACAGTTAACCCTGTTCTTGAATGGCACAGACTGAAATCTTGGCCATGAATAGCGAAGATTAGCAAGGAAAAAATGTAGGCAGTTGATTTCTTTGTACCTATTAGCGGTTTTTCTCTTGTACATATATTTTACCCATACAGTTCATATTTAAATTGTCTGGGTGTTTTGCTAGTKATGTTGAGTTGATTTATCAAATGTATGTCTCAAGTAGAACCGCTCTATTCAAACTACCCATGTTTTCTCCATCACAGTATTGCAGTACTGGGAACCTCCTGTCCTGCTCCAAACATGGTGTTTGTCCAAAATGGCACCCTGTGTCCTATATAGTGCACTTCTTTTGACTGGAGTCCTATGCGTCCTGGTCAAAGTAGTACACTATATAGGGAGTAGGGTAATTTGGAACGTAGCCTAGCTCTCTCTGTCCCGTCACGCTTGTAGTGCTGTGGAGGAGCGGCCTGAAGATGTTTACAGTCATTTTCGCTCCAAAGCTAAAGTGGCTAACGAAGTGCCAGGCTAAAGTATGTTTTGGTTAACAGACATTAGCTACGGTTAYATAAGACCTCAATGGTGTATTTCTGACCAATCGGGTGAGGTGAGACGGAATCAAAGAAGACACGGTAGTGATAAGACATTCTGTTRGAGGTGGTCAACTGTGCCAAAGTTCCACTTCTGATACCTACCCATCCTAATTCTTCCACCTGCCTCTTCTTCTACACTTCTTATCTCTACTCGTCTTTCCTTCCTTCCCTTTTTAAATTAATTCTCCTCCCATGAGCTCCTCTATGGTGTCTCAGCATCCAGATARACTAGTGTTGATAGTAGCCATCAGGGTGTAAGTGTTAAAAGAGCCATATATCTATGACATATATGACATATATACAACATACAGGTAACTACTAAAATAAAGGAAACACCAACATAGTGTCTTAATAGGGCGTTGGGCCGCCAGAACAGCTTCAATGCGCCTTGGCATAGATTCTACAAGTGTCTGATAATGGGCAACTGGGCATTTTTATACATGACCCTAACATTGATGGGATGTTAATTGCTTAATTAACTCAGGAACCACACCTGCATGGAAGCATCTGCTTTCTATACTTTGTAGCCCCCATTTATTCAAGTGTTTATTTTATTTTGGAAGTTACCTATATATCTCTGTATATGTCTCTGGGTATTGGGTATAGGTCAGTGTTAGGGACTGGGTTGGGGGCTTCTCTTTTGCTATGCCTTTTGCTCAGTAACGGGTTTTTGCATAAGAGGATAAACGCTGTCGTTGTTTTTATATACATTGTAGAAGTTATGGGCAGCCTAGCTGTCCCCCCACTTGAGGGYGCTATGAGTTACTGTAGCAGAGAGATGCACTCTGAGTCAGTAGCTTCTTTCTCTGGATCCCGTCATCTCACTCGCTGGAAGGGATCCGCTTCTTCACATTCTCTCTTCCTGTCATAGTGTCTGACTTTTTCAATCTGTTCAAGGAACAGTGTGAAAAGTATTAAAGAGATGAATTAGAGAAAGCACCCGTCACTGAAGATTATCTAGGGTCAGTATTCTCTCTGTGTCCCAAATGGCACCCTATTCCCTATATAGTGCACATAGTGCACTACTGGCTCTGGTCAGAAGTAGTACACTATATAGAGAATAGGGTGCCATTTGGGACTTCACTCAGAGTTGTACATATTGTTATTGCCTCTGAGAGGAGTAGGGGGTGATGTATGGAAGGAAGGGTAGTTTAGGGGGCGGCTGGGCAGTGTGCTGGCTACACCCGGTCGCTAGTGGTTTGGTTTACACCCCCAGCCCAATTGGGAGGGGGGTCAAGGGACCCCCCCTACTCTCCCCTCCTACTGCCTCTGTTGGTTGTACGAATATCCAAAAATAGATATAACATTTTTCTAATGAGTATATTCACCATTACATAATTTGTAATGTAGAGTATGACATTTTTGCAGTATTCATATTTGTGCCTTGAGTTATTTTTTTTAATTCAACTTTTTTTTTTTCATACTGTTTTCACTTTGGATTCTTGGTTGAAAGTTACAGTAACGGTTTGGATTGTTTTTAAACTGAAGTTAGTGTATTTGCTTTTTTATTTTCCAACTAGAATGGAGCTCTGGCACAAAGTTTCCATGACAACAGGCTGTGTAGGATTTCAAAAGGAATCCTACTCAAGTGTCTGTCTATTGTGTTGGTGTATCAATGATTGACTGTATCCAATTTTTCCTGCTGTCCAATCAGAGGCCTGTTCTACTCTGGCCATGACATGTACAATCGTCTTGGATCCTCAGCTCTCAGGTCTTCTCACTATACTCTGCTATGTCTGAACAAAGAGTCATAGCTGGAGCCTGAGTGCAGACTCTTGCATTACTACCATCCACCAGGAAGTGGAGGATGACACAGAGGAAGTAGTGACTTTTGAATGGAAATCTATGGGAATGAAGTGTCATCTGGTATACAAATAATATATTTGCTCATTCAATGTCAGGCATATTCATTTGACTTTATGGGTTTGTACTTAGATTGTTCGGAAGATGCATTTATAGAAATATGAACTTTAAACACATTGTCGATTTGGCCCAAAAAAACAAGCTTAATTCGATGTAGCGCCTACTAATGCGCCTCTTGCGTCTAGTTTAGCCATTTCATTTTGCTAGAGTTCCTGCCCCCCTCCGACAACGCAGACAACTTTCTACATGGTGAAGCTGAACGGTTAGCCATCTTGTCAATCTTCCACAATCTTTGGTATAACAGCCAGTAAAAGACTATATACAAGAGTTGAACTGTTGGACTTTGTAAAGTTATTTTATTTTTATTTTTTTTGTCAACAAAATATGAATAAAACACATTCATTGCCATGTTCTGGGAAACACCTCTGAAACCTCACGTCTTTTCTTTGTCTTGTTTCTGCATCTCTCGCCACTGCTTTCTATAGTGACTTTTTTGTCAGTAGGATACTGAAAAAGTAATACTTAGTCCTACACAAATGAAATGCATAGACATCTTACAGGCTAATACATGCGTATAACAAGTTACATTATACAGTACCTGTAGGCTTCAGGTATGTGCTACCCACGGATTCACCTTCCCTACAATTATCCACTTTTATCACTAGTAAACCTACACAGTAGCCTATAGAAGGGAGCTGAACTAAATCATTAATGTGCGTTCTCTTCCGACAGTTGGTGTTACTCCTACGAGACGCTCATCCCTTCACTGACCAGTGCAGACAGTCGTCCCACTTTTATGTAGTAATATGATGAATGTGTGTGGCAGTGTTCGTTAAACAAAGGCTCAGTCAGTCGTCTACCTGCTCTTTATTTGTTAAGCTTGGTCAGGTGTGTGCGTTTATCACGGCAGCCGTGGTAGTGTAGGAGAAGAGACTCCACAACAGGGCCAGGGTGTAGTAACGATGTCCTTCCGCGTGGAACTCGAACACCACCTGTACACACACGGCACAGCAGTTTGTACTGCTTTTCACCTCAATCCCACAGACCAACATTCAGGAAGGCAGGTAACTTTTGGCCAACTAGGTCTGTGACCTCTTTTTTTCACCGAGGACAAACAAAATTGTAGCAAAGAAAAAGCTATTGAATCAAAGCCAGTATGCGGTCATTAGCAATTAATTCACAGAATGTCTCTGCACAAAATGTTCACACAACCGTTCAGTTGTACAACCTGTGTTTATAAGGAAACGGGACACCATAGTAAAACAAAACCGGATATAGTTACAGAGCATCACAWCATGCTACATAACCTAAGTTTGTGTTCTAGCTCTCAGAGCAGTGAGCGGGTTAGGGATTGTACTCACTTCGGCAGTCTTGTGGAAATGCGTGGTTCCCAGAGACTTCCAGTAGGCTTCAGAGTCAAACGCAACACGGTACACCCCCGTCTGGAAGTCCTGCTCTGAGATCAAATGATGTACTTGTCACGTCTGTCATTCTGAAGGAGAGAGAGTGCTGTCACAGTTTTTGAAAACTTTTCTAGATTAGTAGAATASCATTTAATAATGCAGTTGGTTGAAAAATGTGTCCACATAGTAGAATGTACATTTTATATTAGTAATGAACAACATTTCACATGTACACACCAAACAGTAGTGCATCCTCATAGGTACCTACTAGCAACCTGTGCCCAGATCATTCCATTGGCGTCTCGTCGGGAGACACTCAGTGCCACGGGCATTGAGCGTCTGACTCGCCGTGCCTGTCCTGGACCACAAACCACAACCACAGCCATTGATATAACTAAAATACCAATCCATGAACAGTCACACAATACACACAGTAACACAGTCATAACCAACCATACACATAACACAGGGCCTGGTATACAACGACGAACACTACAAACTGACTACACCAATATAGACAAATAGTAACACTTTTCACCATCAGTTGGCGCCAATCATTGGCACATCTATGCGGCTATGCCAGCCAGACACAACACAGCCATCAAGGTCAGAAATACAGACATGGCAACACGCCAACTATGGTCCTAGAGAACGAAAGTAACCTACTGTAATGCATTCTCTCACAACCGTGCCATTTTTTGTAATGTCTGAGCTTTGGGTTTCGAGGATAGAAAATTGTAGGTAAGCCTAGGCAAGGAATAACAGGAAATGTGTCTGTTCCAGTGCTCCCATGTAAAATTGGAGCGGAAAGACAATTTTTTTCCCCCTGATTTGAGTCAAATTTCTAGTGTAGTTGGAGGACAAAAAGGTCGAAGTGCGGATGTGGACCAGCATGAACAGGTGGTGATGTTACACTGATGGTCAACTCCTGGACGTGTAGCATTCCATCCCACACTGATGGTCAACTCCTGGACGTGTAGCATTCCATCCCACACTGATGGTCAAACTCCTGGCTGTAGCATTCCATCCCACACTGATGGTCAACTCCTGGCGGTGTAGCATTCCATCCCACACTGATGGTCAACTCCTGGACGTGTAGCATTCCATCCCACACTGATGGTCAACCCTGGCGTGTAGCATTCCATCCCACACTGATGGTCAACTCCTGGACGCTGTAGCATTCCATCCCACACTGATGGTCAACTCCTGACCGTAATACCCGTAATACATGCACACACATATACTAAGATGACGATAGCTTCTGATATCTCGACTTCAAACACAAACTGTGCAAATGTTTAATATTCTAAGTATTTTTACCTTATCTGGTACTGTACATTTAAACGGCTAATAAACCTTATCAGTTTACATAACAATATGCAATATATAAAAGCTATCTATGATATGCATTGCAAAAGTTATTACAGGTTAACTATCCTAATTAAAGCCACAGAACAGTTATGTTAGCCTATTCTACTGTATGTACAGAACATTGCTCAGAGAACTCATATGCCGTTCCAGTATGATGAGGTCCAATCAGTGTATTGCCATAAGTTAGTCAGCMACCAGGCGGCAGATAGCCTAGTGGTTGGACCAGTAACCAAAAGGTGGCTGTTTCGARTCCCGAGCTGACTAGTTGAAAAATCTGTCAATTAACCCTAGTTGCTCTGGATAAGAGTGTCTGCTAAGTGACGTAAATATAAAATGTCAGCAAAAGTATCTGCTGTGTATCACTATACATGCCACTTCCAAAACAAACAGAGATTAATTGGCATGTATGCCCTCCATACCAAGCTCAAATAGGACACAAAACTCTAGGTCATTTAGTGTCATATGCCCTTTTTGTTCTAATACCCATAGGCACCTTGGCCTGCATGCTCTTTATACACACGTTAGACCTGTGTTCTGGAGGATACACAGAAGTACAAGTACAGTGTCCACCACCTGTATAGGATCAGTAAAGTGCAACCTTTACATCTGTCTGTACACACCTCTTTGGTTTAATATGCCCTGACAACATACCATGACAAGCCCACACAGAATGGCACTGTGACCCAATGATCTGTCCATTTGGAGCGATAACTGGTTGGCAGCGCTAACACAGGCAGACCTGTAGACAGACTGACTGACTGGCGTTGAATTGGGCAACACACCCCTCTCTGGTACCTTTATATCCCCCATTATTGACTAAGTCAATAATGAAGGAATCAGAAACTCTTGCACACAAACCACGCTTTCTGGCCATTTTATAAAAATGGGATTAGGAAGAGGATAAAATGATTACGTGTGTGTACCTGTCTTCTCAGAGTACAGATTAGTCTAATCTGGAACAACAATGGATGGGTCCAGTAGCGTATATAAATGACACCTTCATTTCAGTTGATTATGATTTTTTCCCCACTCCTAAATATGTAATTGACAGATTGGCTCCTCAAGAATTAATTCAAGGCCCTTGGTAACTGTTGACTATTCAGAGATCTGTTTGAGTTTATAAAATGGTCCTGTTCTAATAATTCCTCTCCTCTTGGCTATTGATAGAGGTTTACTGAATTTTAGTGTGCCAACCTACTGTAATACGATTTGTGAGATTCAGGTTTGGTTGTCTTACATTTAGCCTGAAGATGGAGCCAAAGTATGTACAGTATATCTCATGTTGGTTAGTCATAAACCACCGAGGGTAGATTTATATTCAGACACAGATCTCTATTCCCCATTTGCCAAGTTCTGAATGTTGGCTCATAAAGCATTCATTTTGACTGTTCACTACTCTGCGGAACACTGAAAATGTACTGAATAAAAATATAAAACGCAACATGTAAAGGGTTGGTACCATTTTTCAAGAGCTGAAATAAAAGATCACAGAAATGTTCCATAAGCACAAAAATCTTATTTCTCTCAAAYGTTGTGCACAAATTTGTTTAAATCGCTGTTATTGAGCATTTCTCCTTTGCCAAGGTAATCCATCCACCTRACCGGTGTGCATGTCAAGAAGCTGATTRAACAGCAYTGTCGTTACATAGGTGCASTTTGTGCTGGGAACAATAAAAGGCCACTCTAAAATGTGCAGTTTTGTCACACAACACAATGCCACAGATGTCTCAAGTTTTGAGGGAGTGTTCAATTGGCATGCTGACTGCAGAAACAGARATGTTGCCAGAGAATGTAATGTTAATTTGGCAGTACGTCCAACCGGCCTCACAACAGTAGACCACGTGTAACAACCCCAGCYCAGGACCTCCACATCTAGCTTCTTCACCTGCGGGATCGTCTGAGGTGGGTGGGGGTGGGTGCTGAGGAGTATTTCTGTCTGTAATAAAGCTMTTTTTKGGGGGRAAAAAACACATTCTGATTGGCTGGACCTGGCTTCCCAGTGGGTGGTTGGGCCTATGCCCTCTCAGGCCCTCACATGGCTGCGCCCTTGCAGAGTCATGTGAAATTCATAGATTAGGGCCTAATGAATATTTTTAAAATTGACTGATTTCCTTCTATGAACTGTAACTCAGTCAAATCTTTGAAATTGTTGCATATTGCATTTATATTTTTGTTCAGTATAGATACATTTGGCTTCTTCAACCTGTCATGACATGTCTTAACCACTAGGTGAGCTGTCGGGAGTCGGAACGAGACAGATAGGCAGCGTTTCCTCAACCAGTCAAAATCATGAATCAGCTGGCATCATTTTTATGGATATATATTTTTTAAGTTAATTGAAAAAAGGTATGTTTGCAGTCGTTCCAGCTTCCGTTTGAAGTGATTATGTCACTGTATCTGTGTTGTTGGCTAGCTCCTCTGAACAACGGTATCCTAATGAGTGAGCACATTTTCTATGCCAGGCGAAATCGCGCCTCATTAGCTCATTGTTATGGATGTATCCAAATGAATGTCTTTAGAAGACAGCTTTTAACAAATGCAAATGAGACTAGCTGTTATTCTGGCTGCAATGATGACGTGACTGTAAATTAGCCGTAGTTGGCTAGCTAGCAAGCAAGGGTTAAGAACTTTGCCAGCCAGTATGGCAATGGAACATTTAGAACAAACGACTGGGTCGCGTCCATAGATACAAAAAGACTGAACGACTGGGTCGCGTCTCTGGCAATAGAACGAACGACCAGCCGTCTTTGGTAGCAACCGGCCCTCCACTTCGTCTCGGACSTAACAAGACTGGTACCAATATATTCCTCAAAAACATCGGCTTCTAGGGCATCATCACTTAAATAAATGATAAGCTATAGTTTGACCTATTCTGATTGTTATGGCTAAAATTGCTGCCAGATCTGTACGTGAAGGATAACTTGGGCAAAATGTATTTTTAACCAGAGGGAAAATAATTGGTAGGCTTTAAAAGTAATCATGAGAAAATTATTAAATCCATCATTCCTCATTATTATCATGCCCAGATTGTYACCCTCTGGCATGGAAAACACAGCATGGAAAGAAAGTTAAGGACAGGTTGAAACCTAGGCTGTAGTTTTTACCTGCTCCTTCTCCAGATGTTCATATACTGGTATTTMTCATCAGACCTGGGTTCAATTAGTATTTTCTTTCAAATACCTTAGCTGCTTTTGATTGAGCTTTGTGATTTTATTGTTGTAATATCTTCACTATTATTCTACAATGTAGAAAATAGTCAAAATAAAGAAAAACCCTTGAATGAGTAGATGTGTCCAAACTTTTGACTAGTACGTTTCACGATCACAGTCGTCGTGGAAATGACCGGAGCAAGGTGCAGCATGGTGAGCGTACAWTTCTTTATTTATAAATGTCGCCAACAAAACAAAGAACAAGGAAATGACCGTGAAGCTTACTTAGGCTATAATACCACTAACAAAGACAACTACCCACWAATACCAAAGTAAAAAAGGCTGCCTAAGTATGATTCCCAATCAGAGACAACGATAGACAGCTGTCCCTGATTGAGAACCATACCCGGCCAAAACATAGAAACAAAGAACAGAGTTTCCCACCCGAGTCACACCCTGACCAACCAAACATAGAGAATAAAAAGATCTCTACGGTCAGGGCGTGACAGTACCCGCCCCCAAAGGTGACAAACCTGACTATAGGGGAGGGTCCGGGTGGGCATCTACTTCGGTGGCGGCTCCGGTGCGGGACGCAGACCCCACTCCACCTCTGGCTCCCCCACTTTGGTGGCGCCTCTGGTGCGTGGACCCTCGTGGCCGACCCCGGACTGGGGACCCTCTCTGCAGGCCCCGGACTGGGGACCCTCGTTGCAGGCCCCGGACTGTGGCCCGTCGTTGGAGGTTCCGGACTGTGGCCCGTCGTTGGAGGTTCCGGACTGTGGCCCGTCGTTGAAGACGGAATTCACCTGGGTGAAAATGGCTCCCGGCTGTTGTCATCAAACATTGGAAAGGTTCTTGGTCAACTAAATTGATGTGAGGACAATATTAGCATTACGTGTAAGTCCGTTTTTACCATCCCCTCTTTGGTCTCTATGAGAGTTCCACATGTTGTGTCTGAAAGTGGTGACATGCCAAATGGTGCTAGCCGGAGAAATGTAATTGCTATTTCTACTTTGTTTTATTTTCCTTATAGGTTATATAATCCAATATTTGAGTCTCCTGCTGTTCTGAAATCTCAAAGTAATCTGACTTGTATTGAAACTCTGTATGATTTTAAATGCAGAAAAGGTTTGACATTTTTCCATCTTAATATTCATAGTTCATTACCTAAAATGGATAATGTCAAGATCTGGGCCTCTCAGGCAGACCCTGATATTTGTTATTGTATCTGAGACCTGGTTAACTGACAAAACCCTGGACTCTGAGGTTTCTATGGATGGTTACAACGTGTTTGGGGCTGATAGGAAAGGCACAGGTGGTGGTGTTGCTATTTACACAAGGAATGTTCTTTCTGTGTCTCT
>NC_036853.1:29214341-29217317 GCF_002910315.2 Salvelinus sp. IW2-2015 | reverse complement strand
GTTCTTAAACCTCTTATGGCTGCAGTCCCGATATCGGGACCAATATGACAACAGCCAGTCCAAGTGCAGGCGCCAAATTCAAAAACCAGAAATCTCATACTTAAAATTCCTCAAACATACATGTGTCTTATATCATTTTAAAGGTAATCTTGTTGTTAATCCCACCAAAGTGTCCGATTTCAAATAGGCTTTCAGGAAAGCACTACAAACGATATGTTAGGTCACCCACAAAACCAAAAATAATCACAGCCATTTTTCCCAGCTAAATATAGATCTCTTTCAACAGTCCGAAACGGTTTGAATTGTTGGCTTTAAGCCTTCAGTTGGGTTCAAACTCAAAAATAGCAGTTAAGGAATCTATCGTCCACCCATTTCAAGACTACCGTGTTTAGCTAAGATTCTTGAATCCTTGGTTAATGTACAACTTCGTTCCTATTTATCTGATAATTCTATTATTAATATAAACCAACCAGGGTTTAGGCCTGGGCATAGTACTACCACAGCAACCACGCTAGTTGTTAATGATCTTGTCAATGCCTTGGATGCTAAAAAATKCTGTGCTGCCTTGTTCATTGAYCTGTCAAAGGCGTTCGACACTGTTGATCGTTCTGTTTTGCTGAAGAAATGATCAAGAGTAGGCCTGGGATATACAGCCCGTTTATGGTTTCAGAATGATCTTAGCGACAGAACTCAGGCCATCTTGATAGATGGGGTTAAATCTGAATTTCTTGAAATTCAAAAAGGTTTTCCTTAGGGAACGATTTTGGGTTCATTATTGTTCACTTTGTATATTAATGGCAGAGGAAACACTGTTAATACTTGTAACATTCATCTCTATGCAGATGACGCAATTTTGGATTCCTGTGCCACCTCAATGAAGCAGGCCATTTGTGAACTTCAGCATGACTTTGATTCAATTCAGAAATAACTTAGATCTTAAATTAGTGTTAAATACAAGTAAAACCAAGCTCATGCTGTTCTCTAGATCACGAAATGTTGACCCTGCGGACATGCATATTTGCACTATAAATGGAGCCCAAATTGAGCCTGTTTCTCAATATAAGTACCTGGGTGTCTGGATTCATGACGTGGTCCTTCGTAACGCATATAAAAAATCTGACTAAGAAGCTAAGATTGTTTTTTTATATCGAAATAAATCATGCCTTAGTAAACCGTCTTAGGGCTAGGCCCCTTTTGTCTCAATTTCCGCCTGAATGACGTGCTCAAAGTAAACTGCCTGTTACTTAGGCCCTGAAGCCAGGATATGCATATAATTGGTACCATTTGAAAGAAAACACTTTGAAGTTTGTGGAAATGTTAGACTAATGTAGGAGAATATAACACAAAAACATTTGGAAAATATTTTGATGTGGGGCGCCGTCCTCAAACAATCGCATGGCATGCTTTCACTGTAATATCTACTGTAAATCAGACAGTGCAGTTAGATTAACAAGAATTTAAGCTTTCAACCGATATAAGACACTTGTATGTACCTAAATGTTTAATATCCATAATTTTGATGATTATTTATTTGAATTGCTCGCCCTCCAGTTTCACCGGAAGTGGTCCCGCTGGCGGGACGCCTAGCCCTAAAAGAAGTTTTTAAAAATAGGAGAAAGATTGTTCAAACAACGCTTCTCCCTGTATTGGAGTTTGGTGATATTGTTTACATGCATGTGGCAACCTCTGTTTTAAAACCCTTGGACACAGTTTACCATTCAGCAATACGTTTTATCCCAGGGGGACAATTTTAGGACTCATCATTGTAGTCTATACAAAAATGTGGGATGGACCTCTATCTGTAAGAAGAAAGCTGCATTCTCTTGTGTTTATTTACAAAGCAAATTTACAGAAACTCCCTCTATACGTAACATCATTAATTAAGATAAGAATCAGAAGTTATCCATTCCTGTGAACGGGTTTGGTAACACTAGAGGTCCCTCCAGTCTCCACAGATTTGGGAAAATCTGTGTTTTGTTTTTATGCCCCAAATTTTTGAATAATCTGCTAAATTTGCTGCGGTTAGATGTGCTGGTGCCACTCAGGCAGTTTAAATGATTGATTGAGGACCTCTATGTAGTTGAATGTGATTGCTTTTATTAAATGTTAATTTAATTTTTGGATTGTGCTGAATTTTATTGTTTTATACACGTGTTGTTTTAATATTCTGTTTTTATTGTAATGTGTACAGGGCTCTCTTATAAAATAGATTTTAATCTCAACGTGACTCCCTGTTTAAAGAAAGGTAAATAAAAAAACAATTATAATAATAATAATGTTGAGATGTGTCTGTTACTTGAACTCTGAAGCATTTATTTGGGCTGCAATTTCTGAGGCTGGTAACTCTAATGAATTTATCCTCTGCAGCAGAGGTAACTCTGGGTCTTCCGTTCCTGTGGCGGTCCTCATGAGAGTCAGTTTCATTATAGCCCTTGATGGTTTTTGCGACTGCACTTGAAGAAACTTTCATAGTACTTGAAATCTTCCGTATTGACTGACCTTCGTGTCTTAAAGAAATGGACTGTCGTTTCTCTTTGCTTATTTGAGATGTTCTTGCCATAATATGGACTTGGTGTTTTACCAAATGTCTTCCAAATACCCCCCCCCCCACCTTGTCCCAACACAACTGATTGGCTCAAACGCATTAAGAAGGAAATAAATTCCACAAATTAACATTTAAGAAGGCACACCTGTTAATTGAAACGCATTCCAGGTGACTACCTCATGAAGCTGGTTGAGAGAATGCCAAGAGTGTGCAAAGCTGTCATCAAGGCAAAAGGTGGCTATTTGAAGAATATCAAATATAAAATATATTTAGATTTGTTTTAAAAAAATGTTACTACATGATTCCATTTGTGTTTTTTCATAGTTTTGATGTCTTCACTATTATTCTACAATGTAGAAAATAGTCAAAATAAAGAAAAACCCTTGAATGAGTAGGTGTTCTAAAACTTTTGACTGGTAGTGTATATATAT
>NC_036853.1:29204964-29208948 GCF_002910315.2 Salvelinus sp. IW2-2015 | reverse complement strand
AATTCGCCACTGGCGCCTGTGCTCTTCACAGATGAAACAGGTTCACACTGAGCACATGTGCAAACGTGACAGTCTGGAGACGCGTGGAGAACGTCTGCTGCCTGCAACACTCTCCAGCATGTCCGGTTTGGGTGGGTTCAGTCATGGTGTGGGGTGGCATTTCTTGGGGGGCGCACAGCCCTCCATGTGCTTGCCAGGGGTTATCCTGACTGCCATTAGGTACCGAGATGAGATCCTAGACCTTGTGAGACCATATGCTGGTGCGGTTGCCCTGGGTTCCTCCTAATGCCAAACAATGCTAGACTTCATGTGGCTGCAGTGTGTCAGCAGTTTCTGCAAGAGGAGGCAATTGATGCTATGGACTGGCCTGCCGTTCCCAGACCTGAATCCAATTGAGCACATCTGGGACATTATGTCTCGTCCATCCACCACGCCACGTTGATACCACACTGTCCAGGAGTTGCGGATGCTTTAAGTCCAGGTCTGGGAGAGATCCCTCAGGAGACCATCCGCCACCTCATCAGGAGCATGCCGGCGTTGTGGGAGGTCATACAGGCACGTGGAGGCCACACACACCTACTGAGACTCATTTTATTTGTTTTAAGGACATTATCAAAGTTGGATAGCCTGTACTGTGGTTTTCCACTTTATAATTTTGAGTGTGACTCCAAATCCAGATTCCATGGGTTGATACATTTGATTTCCATTGATCATTTTTGTGTGATTTTGTTGTCAGCACATTCAAACTATGTAAAGAAAAAAGTATTTAATAAGATATTTCATTCATTCAGATCTAGGATGTGTTATTTTAGTGTTCACTTAATTTTTGGGGAGATGTATATCACTATTATTCTACAATGTAGAAAATAGTCAAAATAAAGAAAAACCCTTGAATGAGTAGGTGTTCTAAAACTTTTGACTGGTAGTGTATATATATCGAAGACAAATTGTGCATATCTTAATTTATTTCCACAATTGATGAATAACATGTTTAATAATATAGGCACTTCTTACAAAGGATTGTTACCTATAACCAGGACTGGCAGTACAAAATCTAGTTTGGCATGCAATTATTGTGATTGAACTCTTGAAACTTGTTCTCTTTTTAATTTCATTATGATCCGTTTCAATAATATTGACAGTAACTTTTAGCTTTTTAGTTTCTTTCTCCAGTGTCACCGCTTTCTCGCCACTCTTCTTGAGGCCCGCCTTCAACTCCTTTTAGATCTTTACTGACTAATTCAAGAATGCCTCATTTATAATTTATCGACTTGAGCAGGTTGGTTTCCATTCTTACCGTACCGGGTGGTGAACTCATGAATCGTCTGTGTTTGTTGAGGTGTCTTGTTTTCTTTTGGGGATTGGTTCTCCATACTTACTCTGGTTATTCTCTGACATGTTTTGGCATTGACTGTGTTGGTAATGTGTCGATAAACTTCTCTCGCCTTTTAATTTGTTTGGTGTTGTTATCCAGATTGAAGGTTATTGTGTACGAATAAGTGAATCAAAGTCAGAGTGAAGTGCTAATATTTAGTCCTTTTTACAGATTGAATATTACATTTTTATCATGAGGCATTCTGCACCACCATCTTCAGTCCGCCATATTCCTCTTCAGGATGGTCTTTAATTCTCATTGAAAACCAGCCAAATTTGCAACATTTGGAAAAGTTAATCACCGACCTTTTACATTCAGATTGATTGCAAGGTAGAGGGCATAAAGTTGATGAGACAACMTAACCCATATGAACTGGCTCCACCTTCTCAATACTGAGTATAATACATCCAGCCACTACCAGATTAGCGTAGATTAAAAAATTATCCTTGTGCCGCATATTATAAATAACAATTAATGTACATCCGAAACCACAGACATAGAAACAAAGATTTAGAAAAAAAGGACCAGCAAAACAGCATGCTGGGAAATATGTGATCAGCYCCCTGACACCATTTAAAATGTATTTTTCCAAGTCTAAAAGTAGGGATGGGTACCGAAACCCAGTATTAAACGGACCCCGGGGCTAAATTATGAAATACTGTAGTATTGATAAGCCCCGACGTTATCGGTTCTGCTTTCGGTACTGGAGAAATTAAGATAATTAATTTCCCAATATATTATTGCTACATAAACGTTATCTTGCACACTTTCTCACCAACTGTTTCTAATTTGCAATAAGATGCAGACMTTCGTCTATGATGCATTTTTGCTATTCCCAATCCAGAAGAGAGATCTCTCACAAACTACACAACACACATCACACTGCTCTTAAATAGTGACAATGGCGGAGAGAGTGAAAATGTTCAACATAAGTGTGTTACACTTCACTCAGAGTACAATGATGACAATTGGCTTGGCGGTTACCAACTCCTCTCAAGACTTTGGAAATAGCATCTCAGCGCAAAGTGCATACAGGACTTTGCTCGTGTTAACCAAATGCGGGCTCCTGGACAAGCAATATCTGTCCCAAACATGTCTTTCAGATAGGCAAGAATCTATGTACCAGCAAGAATGAGGCCACGCAGTACAGTTTTTTGGGAAGCTGCCACCTAGGACCCCAGCCGCCCCTCTGCCGTAGGTTTTTCTTTTCTTATATATCTCCCCCTCGTTGGCCGTGTATGGCGCTTAAGGTTGTATGGCTAGCAGCCTAAGACCCATCACACGGATAATCACAGTTATCGACGAACCATGGGTTATGATCAAAATATAATCCATTATAGCCCAGTTTCATAAATTTAATCTGCCCATTTAAAGTATTTTTGCCACTCCTTGTTAAGTTGCCAGCTACAATCAACCAACCCACTCCTCCCTCTTAATAACCTCCAACTGGTTACCAAGCAAATAGACAGCCCAAAGCCCTCTTCTACGCTGGAGCTAGTGGGAGGTGATACTAAGGAGAGGATGAATGAAGTGCCACCTAGCCGTCGACCAAGTTCCATAGTGAAAGGCCTACACCCCTTTGCAACAGTGGGAGTCCAAGGGCTTTAGTAACAGTCTGTCAGTATAACAGTTAAGCGGAATCGAAGTTTACATACACCTTAGCCAAATACAGTTAAACCAGTTTTTCACAAATTCCTGACATTTTAATCCTAGTAAAAATGCCTGCGTCTTAGTCAGTTAGGATCACCACTGATTTTAGAAATGTGAAATGTCAGAATAATAGTAGAGAAGAATTTCTTTCAGCTTTTATTTCTTTCAATCACATCCCAGTGGGTCAGAAGTTTACCAATACACTCAATTGGTATTTGGTAGCATTGCTTTTAAATAGTTTAACTTGGGTCAAAACAGTTTCGAGTAGCCTTCCACAAGCTTCCCACAAATAGTTGGGGAATTTTGGTCCATTCCTCCTGACAGAGCTGGTGTAACTTAGTCAGGTTTTAGGCCTCCATGCTCGCACACGCTTTTTCAGTTCTGTCCACAAATGCTCTATAGGATTGAGGTCAGGGCTTTTGTGATGGCCACTCCAATACCTTGACTTTGTTGTCCGTAAGCAAATTTTCCACAACTTTGGAAGTATGCTTGGGGTCATTGTCCATTTTATCAGACCAGAGGACATTGCTCCAAAAAGTACAAATATTTGTCCCCATGTGCAGTTGCAAACCGTAGTCAGACTTTATGGCGGTTTTTGGAGCAGCATCGCTTCTGTCCTTGCTGTGGCGGCCTTTCAGGTATGTGATATTAGGACTCATTTTAATGTGGATATAGATACTTTTGTACCTGTTTCCTCCAGCATGCTTCACAAGGTCCTTTGCTGTTGTCTGGGATTGATTTGCACTTTTCACACCAAAGTACGTTCATTTTCTAAGAGACAGAACGCATCTCGTTCTGTAGCGGTATGACAGCTGCGTGGTCCCATGGTGTTTATACTTGCTACTATGTTTGTACAGATGAATGTGGTACCTTCAGGCATTGGGAAATTGCTCCCAAGGATAACCCAGACTTGTGAGGTCTACAATTTGTTTTCTTCGAAGGGTCTTGGCTGATTTCTT
>NC_036853.1:29194808-29200458 GCF_002910315.2 Salvelinus sp. IW2-2015 | reverse complement strand
GCATTTTCCCTCCACGACCCCAGACATGACTCAAGTTCACAGACAAAATAAACACAATTTCAGACAAAATAAACAGGCCTACCTGTTTGAGCTCCTATTGGATAGATTCGAGTACTGTCTTGCCCTCTACCTTTGTCCGTTCAGATTGGACAGGTTAAGCCCGATACAGAGGACCTTGCATATTTGGTACATCTGCTTGTATATTTTGTATGATATGACGCTTTCACCATTGGATCACCAAAACCTGTACATAAATMTACACTCTGAGCCCATCAACCTGCCTTGCCTTCTGCTGATTTCATGCCCTTATGACTGCTACAAGGTCCCTATTTTGCAATTACATAGGCTAATCGAAATGTGTTGTAGACAAAATAATGRAAAGGTCTGTCGGTACCCTCAATAAATAGACAAAGATTTTATTTTTGTGGGTCTTAAAACTTCCCTTAAGTGCGGCATGAAAGTGTCACTTTTGCACTTGTTTTTCAGAACACAGCTCAATATTGCCACACCTCCCTCAGCGCAAGCGAGCGGATATAAGACAGGTGAATTGCCAAACCTGGCATTAGGGCTGGAAAATGCCAGAGATGGGATCAAGTCACTATTATTTGAGTCACAAGGAAGTCTCAATTCACAAGGGCCGAGTCTCAAGTCGAGTCCCAAGTAGAACGGGTCAAGACTTGAGTCAAGTCCAAGTTGTGCATTCTAAAAGCAAGTCAAGTTGAGTCGAGTCACAGGTTTTCAAGTCAAAACTYAAGTACAGTAAAAGAAAATAAAAAATGATACATGCAGTGCCTTGTTCAACTACGAATCTTTGTCTAACTCAGTCCTTGCATCCATAGCTCTGTCTATGAATATGAGAGCGGTTATATGTCTCCAGGCCCATTCCTCAGCTGTTTACCGAACCGAACCGGACGCTTTGTTATTGTTTCTACTGTTGATTGCCACTTCAAATGATGCCTTCTATATGGAGGCGAAATTCAAAGTATTCAGAGAATTGTTTGCTCAATTATTCTGTATTGCTTTATAATTATGCAACATACAGTATGCCATTTAGCAGATGCTTTATCTAAAACGATTTACAGTCATATGTTTTTTTTTACACAAGGGTTGTCCCAGGAATCGAATCCACTATACAAGAGCCATGCTCTACCAACTGAGCTACACAGGACTACAACATGTTGTATTGCTTACTTTTATTTATAAAGAAACAACATAACACAAAAACAACACAACCACCACACCTGATACACACCACAACATGCCCACACTTGTCCATGAACACACAAAAACACACTGTTGCCTCTCTTTTCAATAAACATGTACACTGACTGTACAAACATTAGGACCACCTTCCTATTATTGAGTTGCACCCCCCTTTGGCCTCAGAACAGCTTCAATTCACCGGGGYATGGACTTTACAAGGTGTCGAAAGCATTCCACAGGGATGCTGGCCCATGTTGACTCCAATGCTTCCCACAATTGTTTCAAGTTGGCTGGATGTCCTTTGGGTGGTGGACCATTCTTGACACACACACAAAACTGTTGAGTGTGAAAAATGGCATTGCAGTTCTTGACACACTCAAACCAGTGCGCCTGGCACCTACTACCATACTCCGTTCAATGGTACGCATACACAATCCTGCTTCTTTAACCTGTCTCCTCCCCTTCATCTACACTGATTGAAGWGGATTTAACAGGTGACATCAATAAGTCATCAGAGCTTTCACCTGGATTCACCTGGTCAGTCTGTCATGGAAAGAGCAGGTGTTCCTTATGTTTTGTACACTCAGTGTACAAATCAAATTCAAACCTGATTATATCTGTTTGGAAAATGTCACACTCCTCAAGATGGTCAATGTAAGGTTTCCAGATTATATCAAACATTTTTTTTTTTGCTTAATTTTATAAAACACAGAATATATTGGAACGTAACTATGTAGTTCAGCCCTCCAGTTCGTTATTGACGGTGAGTACGATGCTTTCCAACTGATAGCTATACATTATTTTGCAGCAATTAGACGTAAGTTACAAAACGTTGATATTGATATTTACAGACATAATCGTGGAGATGGATGGATACAAATTCCTAGACACCATATGGTGCCATATGATACCACAGATTATGACAAAATGGTGTCAGTTTGTCACATGACCACMGCATATGTAATAGAGTTCCTTTTATATTTTTTTGCATCTCCAACAGAGATGTGACATTTCTGGGTGCACTACATGCATTCTGGCAGGATTGTAGTAAATCCTATGGATTATCTTGAATTGCAATCATTTATCTCTAAGGTTTTACAAGCAAATATGAACATTTTCACATATCTGTTGCTCCTAGATGTTTCCACCTCACAGTAACAGCACTTACAGTTGACCGGGGCAGCTCTGGCAGGGCAGAAATTTGACAAACTGACTTGCTGGAATGGTGGCTATGGCGGTGCCACGTTGAACGTCACTGAGCTCTTGAGTAAGGCGATTCTACTGCCAATGTTTGTCTATGGAGATAGCATGGCTGTGTGCTCGATTTTATACAAGTGTCAGCAACGGGTGTGGCTGAAACAGCCGAATCCACTACTTTTGTGTTTATAGTGTATGCTCCCAATTATTTCATGGGTATGCTATTACTCCGTTAGTCAACACTTTTTTGGGTGTCAATTCTTGTTTTTTACTTGACTGACACAAACAAAAATACTGCTACAGAGAGTGAGCCCTACAGACTGAGATACTGACTCAGACACAGAGAGACACTGACAGAAAGATTAATGATGACAATATAATATGCTCACACTGTTATAATTCAGAGGCAGCTCTTTGGAAAGCTGAGTGTGGAATKTGTCTTGGCAGACTTGTCTCTCTCTCGTGTGTGTGTGTGTGGATGTCTGTCTAAGTTACAGCAGTGATAAGTGAGCTTGGTAGTTATCGTTAGCTGGTCACAGTGTGTCTCTGCTCTCTAGTAGGTGGGTGTTAAATGAGTCAGAGGTTKGAGACATCAGCCTGATGTGAGATATGACAGTAACGCTTGGCACAGAGCACAGGTTGTCTTCCAAATGGCACCCTATTCCGTACATAGTGCATTACTTTTGAGAGACAACCCTATGTAGGGAACTTGACGAGAACATTTCTTTGAAATATTTTACTTCTTCTTTCAAAATCTCTGTTGGTGAGATAAGGATTTCTCCATCGTTTGTAACTATACTGAACAAAAATATTAAAAAAAACGCCTCCATCATCGTTTTATAGAATTTGTCAGTACTTCCAACCAGCCTCACTACCACAGACCACGTGTAACAATGCCAACCCAGGACCTCCACATCCGGCTTCTTCACCTGCGGGATCATCTGAGACCAGCCATCCGGACAGCTGATGAAACTGTGGGTTTGCAAAACTGAAGACTTTCTGCATTAACTGTCAGAAACCGTCTCAGGGAAACTCATCTGCGTGCTCGTCATCTTCAMCAGGGTCTTGACCTAAATGCAGTTTTGTATCATACCGATTTCAGTGGGCAAATGCTCACCTTTGATGGCCATTGGCACACTGGAGTGAATCCCGGTTTCAACTATACCAGGCAGATGGCAGAAGTATTGCGTCAAGTGGGCGAGCGGTTTGCTGATATCAACGTTGTGAACAGAGTGCCCCATATGGAGGTGGGGTTATGGTAAGGGCAGGCATAAGCTACGGACAATGAACACAATYGCATTTTATCGATGGCAATTTGAATGCACAGAGATACCGTGACGAGATCCTGAGGCCCATTTTTTGCCATTCATCCGCCCCCMTCACCTCATGTTTTTCAGCATGATAATGCACAGCCCCATGTCGCAAGGATCAGTACACATTTCCTGGAAGCTGAAAATGTCTCAGTTCTGGCCTGCATAGTCTCCAAACATGTCACCCATTGAGCATGTTTGGGATGCTCTGGATTGACATGTACGACAGCGTCTTCCAGTTCCAGCCAATATCCAGCAACTTTGCACAGTCATTGAAGAGGAGTGGGACATCATTCCACAGGCCACAATCCACATCCTGATCAACTCTATGCGAAGGAGATCCACATCCTGATCAACTCAATGCGAAGGAGATCCACATCTTGATCAACTCAATGCGAAGGAGATCCACATCCTGATCAACTCAATGCGAAGGAGATCCACATCCTGATCAACTCAATGCGAAGGAGATCCACATCCTGATCAACTCAATGCGAATGGAAGATTCCACATCCGGTCAACTCTATGTGAAGGAGATTGTTCGCGCTGCATGAGGCAAAGGTATCTGTTTCAATTGACTGATGTTCCTATATTAACTGTAACTAAGTAGAGTCTTTTACATTTTTGCATGTTGCGTTTTATATTTTTGTTCAGTCCATATAGCGAATAGGGTGGCTTTTGAGACGTTAACCAGAGCTAGACCTATGTGTGTGTGTGTGTGTGCTGTGTGTGTGTGTTGTGTGTGTGTGTGTGTGTGTGTGTGTGTGTGTGTGTGTGTGTGTGTGTGTGTGTGTGTGTGTGTGTGTTGTGGTGTGTATCAGCCCTAGCCAGACTCTGCGCTCAAAGAAGCTGAAATGTCAAACTAAATGTCAGGCAGCACACAGGAAATAGTCACCCTCCATTTAGTGGCAGAGTTAATAATACACAGCAATTGGCCAGTGTTACTAGTATTGAATTTCAATGTAACATTTATAGTGTTGATTCATGTGGTTAAATTAACACTTGTAAGTGTTAAATTAACACTCATTGATGTAAAAATAATCCCCAGTGTTGGTGTTAGTAACCAGTGTTAAACCAAAACCAAGCCCATCATTATCATATTTCCAAGCATGCTCTATTGCAGGTAGATTTTTATAATTGTTTGTTTAATATTTTTTTTTTGCATGTACATTGATTAATCAAGCAATCTTATGCTGCTCAAATATAAATAGCATACATTTTCTAAACTAATCCAATCTGTTACTTGCACCCGTTACTAAAATAGTTGTTCCAGTTTACATGGTTTAGGTAGTCTCATATCTTAGTCTTCCGAACCTGAATGCAGGTTGTGGATTAATAAAAATGAAAATGTTGGATATCCCCACACTGGCTGGATTCCAATATTCCAATAGGAAKTACACATCACTTTGCCAACCAGCATAATGTGACTGGCAGGCCTGATGTAGCCTGTAAACCATGAAAGAACTTCATTTGAATTTAGTTATGATCTCACTTGGGGAGAGCCACAGGACTAGATATTGATGAATGCAACAACCATGTCTCTGTCACTAGCAAATGCCATCATGGGTGGTAACTCCGCAATTCATTYGAAAGGCAAGGAACTCTTGGAAATATGCAAATAAGGCTTTACACTGAGCAGTGTTCATTTATCACTGAAAAGTGTTGACCCATATAGACACTGGACYAGTGTTACATTTTTCACTCTCAGTGTAGATATAACACTGAAGGATTTGCTGTGTATGTGGATTACTCCCTAAACAACCACATACCTTAGAACGCTAACAATGCAGTAAACACACACAGACACACACACACACACAGTAGAACAAACATACCGCCGGGAATACACACTTTGGTAAACACACACTGCAGGAAACACACACTGCAGAAGACACATATACATTACACACACAGACTCCAGGGCACATATCCACATGCTGCAA
>NC_036853.1:29189743-29194715 GCF_002910315.2 Salvelinus sp. IW2-2015 | reverse complement strand
ACACACACACACACACACACACACACACACACACACACACACACACACACACAGAGAGAATGGTTACCTGCACACAATAATGCAATTATTGTGGATAGATGAATATAATAGTTTGATTAAATAATCCTGCTTACATGTACAAATCTGAAATCAGGCTACCTGATGATAAATGCARAAAATCGGCAATCAATATAAACGTTCTACCACAGCGACCATGTTATTTTGGGGACGCATATTTGATTCTGAGTTTGGACAGTTTGTATGTGAAAACCACTTCTAAGACACATGCATTCAGTTGTTCCGAACTCACTTCACTCATGCTAAAGAGAGAGGCTTTCTCAGCTGGTGCTAGTATATGCGCAGATGAAATACACTGCTGGAACGCCGATTAAGGTGTTACCGTTTGGGGCGGCAGGTAGCCGAGTGGTTAGAGCGTTGGGCCAGTAACCGAAAGGTTGCTGGATCCGATCCCTGAGCTGACAAGGTATAAATCTGTCGTACTGCCCCTGAACAAGGCAGTTAACCCACTGTACCCCGGTAGGCWGTCATTGTAATTAAGAATTTGTTCTTAACGGACTTGCCTGGTTACATTTTTTTACATAATTATTACTGTGCATGTAAACACAGGAGAATACCAAACATGGAGGGAAACCGTCTGAACACTGAACATTCAAAAGATGATCTCCTTACGGTGCATTTATACTCTGGATACCACTGTAATCCTTCTKCTCTCTCTCTCCCTCTCTCTCACACAYTCTGCCCTCTCTAACTTTATTCCCCCCTCTCTCTCTACCTAACTTTCTAAATCCCCTTTCTCTATAATTCCATCCCTCTTCATACTGTCAATCACCTTTTAACTCCCTTCCATCCCTCCCACTATCCCTCTACCCCCGCATGTGTATTCATTCCATATCATCACTTAGTCACAATTGATACTTTGTCCTTTTATTACTACATTAAATACTTCACTACAGAGTGCACATACCATTGGATATTAATATGACTTATCCTACAGTATTCTACACATCTATCATTTTTGTCAACTCTATTTCATATGCAGGTCTATTATTTTTGTTTTACTGCACCACTAAGGGAGTGAAGATCTACATGGATGTCTCTAGTGATGGCAAATTTAGAATGTAAATGTTGCTGAAGTCTAAAACAGAGGCTCTCAGAGAGGAAGGGGTGAGATCAGTTTTCCTCTGGCCTAACTCATCTATCATTGATGACTGTGTGTTTGTTGATATGTGTGTTTGTGGACATCCATTATCATTGTCCTTACCCTCTCTGATATCTCTGGTCAGAAATCTGCTGCCCTGCTGATTGCACCTTCCACTGGTGTTGCAATGGACACAGACGGCTCCCTGAAAGGGGTGGGGCTAGTTGGGCTACTGGACCAGAATGGGACGGGGTCTTCGGCTCCAGGTCGTCCTCTGATTGGTCAGCAGACAATCAATCTGAATCGGGAGAGCATGTATCAGACGACAGCTAAGGGACAGAGTAGCTTTTTCTCCTCCGGACAGTACGGGGGAGATAATTACCACACAGACACAACCTTCCTCAAACAGTCCCAGGCTTCCTCCACTCTATCTGCCCTGCACACTTGGAAGACCAACAGACTCTACCTGGACAAGGCAAACCATTAGAAACACACGTGTTKATTTGGCTATGGTTTTTGTGATGGTARTGAAAGGGGTTCACCTAGGGGTCATGATAGGGGCTGTACCAAATGTTTGATGTATTATAATAATTGATTATGCTTATGTTGTATTAATAGAAGGGGAGGGKTTATAAGACTCCCCCCCCCTCCTTACATTTATAGKGTYCTTGACTACAGATGAACAATATATATACATTATGAGGTTTAATATTGTTCCACAGTAATTTTCTAGTCTCTCTGCCTCTAATGAAGAAACTGTCTGAGAAATGTGTGACTGTGAAGACAGAACTCTGCAGGGGAGTGTAMGAGATAMGAGATTAGTCAGACATTCCACTATAAATCAAATTGGACATTTACTGCTAAGCTTTTAGATAGCCATATAAACAAGAGTTTTAGTGTTGAGTAGGCATGGTTTTGGTCTCATRAGTARAAGATAATGACGTAGGCAGTGACATYACTAGGGCTGGACATCGGGTTTAATAMAATAACTTGGGACCTTTTCTTTGATGCAGAACTTACTCGGAAACATGCGATATGTTCCTGTTGTCAACTTCTGTCTGCAACTGCATTAATAAAGGTTTTTGAATGATTTRATTAAATATATTGTCATAATGCTAATTTCACCAATGAGCCAATGATTGACAAGGAACAAGGAAAYGAACCCCAACATTAGTCAGAGTAATGGATTGCATTAGCAGATTTAGTCTAAAAGGCTGTTTCAAAGAATGCCATTTCAGCACTCAATTTGTTAATGCTATCAAGTGTTTTTGCAAGAACTATATGGGTTGGAGTGAGAACAGTTAGGATCTGGTTGTATTCCTGGTAACACTCTATTTGGATAGTMYATMKRKMRWYKMYMKATRKACTATCTACAGACTATTAGTAACGTTTCAAATAAGTATCTACAAACCCTAACCTTAACCCTTATTCTAACCCTAAACTTAACACTTATCCTAACCCTAGGCCAACCTTAACCCTTATTACTAACCCTTACAACTTAACCCTTTACTACTAAGCTCATAACTTATACCTTACTCTACCCTAGCCCGACCCTGACCGTAACTTAGCAAACAGCTGATATCAACAGATAGTTGTGTTGATAGTAGACCTTTGTAGAGCATCTACAGATGGAAATCTGGGCTATCAAATAAAGGTGTGATCGTATTCCTAAAACCTTTGTAACCTGTGTTACACCTTTGTTTTCTCTGTCCTGTTTTCTCTGTCCTGCTGGTGTATTTTGGAGATGAGTCAAAGGAGCGTTATGAGGACGACCTTGTCCGGGCGTATGAGTACGAGGGTGAAGGTCCACAAGCCGGGTCAGTGGATGATACAGTGACTTTGGTGACCAGGAAAACCTGGACTTCCTAAGGGGTAATCCAGAAAGATGGTTTAACAAATTCAGGATTTTTTGAACATATCCGGCTTGTCTTACAGAATGGGGAGTCTGGATTTCTATTGTTTCCAGAACGGCTGCTTCTCGTTTAAGTCATTAGGCTAAGTGAATGGCAGATTGGTTGATCATTCTCAGTAAAGGTTACAGAAACTTCTCTTACTTGCTATGATATGATATGTATAAGCAATAAAGCACAAGGGGGTGTGGTATATGGCCAACAACACGGCTAAGGGCTGTTTCTTATGCATGAGGCAACGCGGAGTTCCTGGATACAGCCCTTAGCCGTGGTATATTGGCCATATACCCAAACCCAGAGGTGCCTTATTGTTATTATAAACTGGTTAAACAAAAACTTTGTAATACGGTAATAAAAAGTAAATAGTTGTGACAGACGGTAATAATAAAATTACAAAATAAATAAATAAAAAAAAATAATTAAACATCACAATGAAGCATGTTACAGTTCTAACATACATGTGTCTATTTACTATTTCACTGTAGAATTGACATAACTATGCAAAAAAGTAACACAAAGTTCCGTGTTGAATCCAATCATTTGCTATAACTTGCAATTTGGTATTTTCTCAACCAGCTTTATGAGGTAGTCACCTGGAATGCATTTCAATTACACAAGTGTGCTTGTTAAAGTTAATTTTGTGGAATTTCTTTTCCTCTTAATATGTCTGAGCCAATCAGTTTGTGTATGAAAAGGTAGGGGTGATATTCAGTAGATAGCCCTATTTGATAAAAGACCAAAGTCATATTTGAATGTTATTTATATTTAACTAAACAAGTCAGTTAAGAACCAATTCTTATTTACAAGACTGTCTACCAAAAGGCAAAAGGCCTCTGCGGGGACGGGGGGCTGGGAATAAAAATAAATTAAACAAAAATATAGGACAAAAACACATAACGACAAGAGAGACAACAACAACAACACTACATAAAGAAAGACCTAAGACAACATAACATGGCAGGAACAATGACAACACACGCATGGTAGCAACACAACATGACAACATGGTAGCAGCACAACATTGGTAGAGCACAAAACGGGTACAACATTATTGGACACGACAACAGCACAAGGGAAAGAAGGTAGAGACAACAATACATACACAACACTGTCAGTAAGAGTGTCCTTGGTTGAGTCTTTGAATGAAGAGATTGAGATAAACTGTCCCGTTTTGAGTGTTTGTTGCAGCTCGCTCCAGTCGCTAGCTGCAGCCAACTGAAAAGAGGAGCGACCAGGGATGTCTGTGCTTTGGGACGCTTTTAACAGAATATGACTGGCAGAACAGGTGTTGTATGTGGAGGAGGAGGGCTGCAGTAGATCTCTCAGATAGGGGGGTGTGAGGGTTTTATAAATAAGCATCAACCAGTGGTTCTTGCGACGGGTTATCACAGAGATGACCAGTTTTACAGAAGAGTATAGAGTGCAGTGATGTGTCTGTAAGGAGCATTGGTGGCAAATTTGATGGCCGAATGATACAGAACATCTAGCCGCTCGAGAGGACCCTTACCTGCCGATCTTAAAATTACGTCTCCGTAATCTAGCATGGGTAGGATGGTCATCTGAATCATCTGAATCAGGGTTAGTGAAGAGGAGATTTAACTTTAGCCTGCAGCTTTGATATGTGCTGAGAGAAGGACAGTGTACGTCTAGCATACTCCAAGTACTTATATGAGGTGACTACCTCAAGCTCTCAACCATCAGAGGTAGTAATCACACTGTGGGGAGAGGGGCATTCTTCTTACCAAACCACATTACATTTGTTTTGGAGGTGTTCAGAACAAGGTTAAGCAGGGCAGAGGAAAGCTTGTTTGTAGAGGCATTTTTTTTTTTTTTTTGTTTTTAAATTCCGGGAGGGGGCAACAACAGCTGAGTATAGAAGACATGTATATCTGTGTTGGCATTA
>NC_036853.1:29180536-29189718 GCF_002910315.2 Salvelinus sp. IW2-2015 | reverse complement strand
TGTTCCACTGGATATCATAAGGTGAATGCACCAATTTGTAAGTCGCTCTGGATAAGAGCGTCTGCTAAATGACTTAAATGTAAAATGTAAATGAATGTATTGTGCTTTTCAGGACAATGCCTCTATTCTGTGTTTAGTTGTAATCCCGTGGGTGCCAAAATAACCTGGCAACAGATAACCCCAACTTGATATTGTTTTATTTTTATTTCCTATTAATCAGATGGCTGTAGTTTCTGGGCCTGCACAAACTGTAGCCTAACCCATGGTTTCCCCTGGCCCACAGGCTACTGCTAAGAAAACCTCTGAGTTAAAATCATGTAACTTGCTATTTAAAGTCACCACATTTCTTTGATTTATCTAAATGCCAGTTTTGCTGATTATATTATTTGGTGCACTGTATTCCTTCAGCTACCAAAATAAAGGTTGAACAGAGGAAGACAGGAGGGGGGCCTCCACCTCCAGGGTTTACCCCAGCTGAGGAGTTGGTCCTGGAGCACAGTAGAGGCTCCCAAGTGGCACAGCGGTCTAAGGCACCGCATCTCAGTGCTAGAGGCGTCACTACAGGCTCTGTTTCGATTCCAGGCTATATCACAACCAGCCGTGATTGGGAGTCCTATTCGGCGCACAATTGGCCCAGCGTCGTTAGGGTTTGGCCGGGGTAGGCCGTCATTAAGAATTTGAATTTAAATAAGAATTTGTTCCTAACTGACTTGCCTAGTTAAATAAAGAGGGAGGGCCGATCATGGAAGGCATCGCTGGGGGTTGCTCATCAGACATGACTGCCCCCTGGACAGGAGCCTGTTTATAAAGGGTAGCCTTATCACATTTTAATGTTAAGATAAATCCATATGAATGCCTCTCCTTCTCTTTATTTCTGAGATTAATTCATGTTTATATTTCTCCATCTCTTTATTTCAGTCACTGGCCGCTCAATAACTATTCTGGAGGGGTCATCAACTGAATACATTGCGGTACAACAGCAGGACCTTTTTATGTTGGGGGGGATGAGCATTATGATGAGGAGACCATCTCGGCATCTTCCGAGAGGCCTTTTGAGGTAAGAATATGTAGTTTAGGCTGACTATATAAAGTACTTTAGTTATAATTAATATAATGAAGACCCTGTCTTTAATGTATTTGATTATGCATTCTACCCTTCCCCTATTTAGATGTGCATCTCTGCTGGACTTTACACTGCTGGACCCCCTAACTCTGCTGGACTCCCTAACTCTGCTGGACCCCCTAACTCTGCTTTGTATAGCAGTCAAAGTGAAACCATATTGTGTTACATTTGCTATATATGGGTTGATAAAATTGACCAGATACATGATTGATTGTGCGGAAAAACGATAACGTTCAAAAATAAATTATTCTGAATGATCTAAAGGATGTATTCGAGGTCCAATAATTTGTACCCTTTGTAAAGCACGATGAACAATGCAGGCTCCAATGTCAAGTGGATATTCCAAGAAGGGACAGGCCATAGTGACGAACCAGAACCCGATTGGCAGAGAAGTCCAGTACTTATTCACCAGGACAGGCTAAGATCAAGTTAACCTAGTAAGTAGCGGGTTTGCTTCAGAGCATTCGTTGCTATGGTTTCTGATCGGGCTCTCTTTCAAGCTCTTTTCTATTCTGACTTAGTTCTGGTTTGACTGATCTCGCTTAGTCACTAATTCGGCTTTCTGGAATACCCGTCTGGACTCGCTGGGGTCAAAGTTCAAAACACTGGCCAACATCAGCATGAACAAAGAGAAGGAGATCTGAGACAGACTGGGATGGGCAATAAATAACAAGTTACAATTACAAAATACAGCTATGAAATACCCCTAAAGGCCAATGTTTCAAAATAAAATATTTCGCAAAGTATTGTATTTAATTAGAATACATGTATTTTCAAATACATTTGCAAGTAGCCGGCCGAACAGATACAACATTCTCAGTAAAGGTTACAGAAACTTCTTACTTGCTATGACTATGATATGTATAAGCAATAAAGCACAAGGGGGTGTGGTATATGGCCAACAACACGGCTAAGGGCTGTTCTTATGCATGAGGCAACGCGGAGTTCCTGGATACAGCCCTTAGCCGTGGTATATTGGCCATATACCACAAACTCCCGAGGTGCCTTATTGCTATTATAAACTGGTTACAAACGTAATTAGCGTGCTAAAAATAAATGTTTCGTCATACCTGTGGTATATTAGTACTATTTTCTACATTGTAGAATAATAGTGAAGACATCAAAACTATGAAATATAACATATGAAATCATAACACAAAAAAAGTGTTAAACAAATCCAAATAGATTTGAGATTCTTCAAAGTAGCCACCCTTTGCCTTGATGACAACTTTGCACACTCTTGGTATTTTCTCAACCAGCTTTATGAGGTAGTCACCTGGAATGCATTTCAATTAACAAGTGTGCCTTGTTAAAAGTTAATTTGTGGAATTTCTTTCCTTCTTAATATGTCTGAGCCAATCAGTTGTGTRTGACAAGGTAGGGGTGATATACAGTAGATAGCCCTATTTGATAAAAGACCAAGTCCATATTTGATGTTATTTATATTTAACTAAACAAGTCAGTTAAGAACCAATTCTTATTTACAAAGACTGTCTACCAAAAGGCAAAAGGCCTCCTGCGGGGACGGGGGCTGGGAATAAAAATAAATTAAACAAAAATATAGGACAAAACACACATAACGACAAGAGAGACAACACAACACTACATAAAGAAAGACCTAAGACAACAACATAACATGGCAGGAACACATGACAACACAGCATGGTAGCAACACAACATGACAACAACATGGTAGCAGCACAACATTGAAGCAGCACAAAACAGGGTACAAACATTATTGGACACAGACAACAGCACAAAGGGAAAGAAGGTAGAGACAACAATACATCACGCAAAGCAGACACAACTGTCAGTAAGAGTGTCCTTGGTTGAGTCTTTGAATGAAGAGATTGAGATAAAACTGTCCCGTTTGAGTGTTTGTTGCAGCTCGCTCCAGTCGCTAGCTGCAGCCAACTGAAAAGAGGAGCGACCCAGGGATGTCTGTGCTTTGGGGACCTTTAACAGAATATGACTGGCAGAACAGGTGTTGTATGTGGAGGAGGAGGGCTGCAGTAGATATCTCAGATAGGGGGGTGTGAGGGTTTTATAAATAAGCATCAACCAGTGGTTCTTGCGACGGGTATACAGAGATGACCAGTTTACAGAAGAGTATAGAGTGCAGTGATGTGTCCTGTAAGGAGCATTGGTGGCAAATTTGATGGCCGAATGATACAGAACATCTAGCCGCTCGAGAGGACCCTTACCTGCCGATCTATAAATTACGTCTCCGTAATCTAGCATGGGTAGGATGGTCATCTGAATCATCTGAATCAGGGTTAGTGAAAGAGGAGATKTAACTTTAGCCTGCAGCTTTGATATGTGCTGAGAGAAGGACAGTGTACCGTCTAGCCATACTCCCAAGTACTTATATGAGGTGACTACCTCAAGCTCTCAACCATCAGAGGTAGTAATCACACCTGTGGGGAGAGGGGCATTCTTCTTACCAAACCACATGACCTTTGTTTTGGAGGTGTTCAGAACAAGGTTAAGGGCAGAGAAAGCTTGTTGGACACTAAGAAGGCTTTGTTGTAGAGCATTTTTTTTTTTACTCCGGGGAGGGGCCAGCTGAGTATAAAACTGTATCATCTGCATATAAATGGATGAGAGAGCTTCCTACTGCCTGAGCTATGTTGTTGATGTAAATTGAGAAGAGCGTGGGGCCTAGGATCGAGCATTGGGGTACACCTTTGGTGACAGGCAGTGGCTGAGACAGCAGCTGTTCTGACATCATACACTGCACTCTTTGAGAGTGGTAGTTAGCAAACCAGGCCAAAGACCCCTCGGAGACACCAATACTCCTTAGCTGTCCCACAAGAATGGAATGGTCTACGGTATCAAAAGCTTTGGCAAAGTCATAAATATAATATAAATAACAGCACAACATTGCTTAGAATCAAGGGCAATGGTGACATCATTGAGGACCTTTGAGGTTGCAGTGACACATCCATAACCTGAGCGGAAACCAGATTGCTTACCAGAGAGAATACTATAGACATMAAGWAAGCCAGTCAGTTGATTATTGACAAGTTTTTCCAACACTTTTGATAAACAGGGCATATTAGAAATAGGACCATAACAGTTAAGATCAGCTTGATCTCCCCTTGGAAGAGGGGCAACTGTTCTGGGATTTAACTTGGTCTGGGCRGCTCGGTGGGTTTGTTGTTGGTAGACCCTGATGTTCCTTGTCTCCTACAGGACCTGCTTGCCGGTGCTGATGATTCTCCACTATTGGCGGAACTGGAAGGTGGTGCATCCGCCGGGAGGTCCGTTCAGGATGTTCTCCGCCGTCAAGCGTAGTAGGGTCAGCGGGAGACAGAGGGAACAAACCGAGCCCACACCCGCCTAGCCACGGTGCACTCAACAAATAGGTGTTCGATTTTTTCAGCGCCAGTGCATCCGTGGGGGCAGTTCTCTGTACATGCTACCCAGTGGTGTAACGTACTTAAGGAAAAATACTTTAAAGTACTACTTAAGTATTTGTTTTGGTATCTGTACTTTACTATTTATATTTTTGACGACTTCTAAAGAAAATAGTGTACTTTTTACTCCATACATTTTCCCTGACACCCAAAGGTACCCGTTACATTTTGAATGCTGAGCAGGACAGGAAAATGGTCCAATTCATGCCTCTGATGTTCTCTTGAACATCCCTGGTCATCCCTACTGCCTCTGATCTGGCGGACTCACTAAACACACATGCTTCATTTTAGCAATACGGCCCGAGGAGGTATGGTACATGGCCAATATACCACAGCTAAGGGCTTTTCTCTTCGCACGAGGCAATGCAGAGTGCCTGGACACAGCCCGTAGCCGTGGTATATTAGCCGTATATCACAAACCCCAGAGGTGCCTTATTGCTATTATAAACTGGTTATCAATGTAATTAGAGCAGTAMAAATAAATATTTTGTCTTACCACGGCTGTCAGCCAATCAGCATTCAGGGCTYGAACCACCCAGTTTATAATTGTAAATAATGTCTGAGCGTAGGAGTGTAACGGCAGCCTTCCTTCTCTTCAAGAGAAGAGGAGGTTTAGCAGGGATCAGACCAACACGCAGCGTAGCCAGTGCTCAACATGTTTAATTAAACGATAAAACAGAGAACACTTACAAATACAAAATAACAAAAAGTGGCAAACCGATACAGTCCTAGCTGGTGCAGAGAAAACACAGAGAYAGGAAACAACCACCCACAMACCCCAACACAAAACAAGCCACCTATATATATGATTCCCAATCAGAGACAACACAAAACATCTGCCTCTGATTGAGAACCATATTAGGCCAAACATAGAAACAGACAAACTAGACACACAACATAGAATGCCCACCCAGCTCACGTCCTGACCAACACTAAAACAAGCAAAACACACAAGAACTATGGTCAGAACGTGACAAGGAGTGTGCCCTTGGCTATCCGTAAATACATTTTAAAAACAAGAAAATKTCGCTATCTGGTTTGCTTAATRTAAGGAATTTGAAATGATTTGTACTTTTGATACTTAAGGAATTACATTTACTTTTGATGCTGAAGTATATTTAATACCAAATACTTTTAGACTTTTACTCAAGTAGTATTTTACCGGGTGACTTTCACTTTTACTTGAGTCATTTTCTATTAAGGTATCTTTACTTTTACTCAAGAATGACAATTGGGTACTTTTTCTACAACTGGTGCTATGTGCCAGGTTATTAGAGAGGTGTACCAGGACGGTCTCTCGTCTGTCTGGAAACCGGATGCTTCTGGTGTTGAGGGTGGATATTGTCAGGGGTATAATGGATTATGAAGATGGTCCGGGTCTGGTGTTGGCCATGTCATTGCAGATTTAGATGAGGGCTYCTAGTGAATCTGAGGTGCTTGATGGTGGCACCTCCCCTTGGCWGTTCATGGGTTTTGACGTGCCTCCCCTCTGACTGCCCRGTGGCCCCCTAACCTGTCCTGATGGAGGGATGTAAGATGATAGGAGGGGTGAAGGTGGTGAAAATTTGGTTGGTGGCCTTGGCCCTTGACCTGCTGGCGTAGGAACCGGGGCAGGTTCTGAAAAAGTGCCCCCCTTTCCCGCACAGGTTGTAGTGGCGTGTGGATGTACAGTCTGAGGAGGGATGGTTGTCTTTATAGATCTTGCAGATGATGGCTGTGCAGGCTACAGCCAGATGGCCCAGTTGGCAGCARTTCCTGCACAGTTTGGGTATGCCATAGTAATGGTTCTCTGTTGTTGCTGCTTCCCGGCGATTGGCGGCTCTGACCTCGGCAGCCTCTTCATTGGGGATTAGCGTCAACATCGTCGCATTTTAGYGGGGCATCGCTCCTGGGTTCATCCCGGTCATCTTGTTCAGGTGGGTGTTGGTGAATTTTGGGTCTGCTCCAGTCCTGCAAGGGGAGGAAAAACAAACCTCAGAGCAGGCAGATACACCTGGAAGCCCGTAACTCGTAGGTCAAAGGGGGCACTCCCTTGTGGTATTCTCGCTCCAGGCGTAGGTTGGTGTCCTTGGTCCTTCCTCCACGCATCTGGTTCTGGTGGTAATGGCCTCTGGTGTTCTCCGGGTTGTTGGCAGTCTGCTGGTCCTGGTCTGGTCAGTGGTGGCCTAAGGCAGACAGATCAGAAATAAGAATAGAAAGGCAGGCAGGGGATGAGGGCTGCAGACCAAGGGTAGACAGAATAAAGCTAAACTGAGCAGCAATACAATAAATTAATAAGGCACTACTACCACATATMATTTCAATTGGTACAGCATTCTCACTGACGGGTGCAATAAATATAGCCACGTACAAGGCTCGAAATATGTTGATGAGCCAGTGATTCTTTCTCCTCCCACAGTATTATGTACAGAATGCTGCAGTAAATATACAACAAAACAGCAAGTAATTGTTAAATTGTTATTGTAATAACATTTCAGCAATTGCTAACAGTGAATRTGTAGTTATATAAYACAGCGTTCCAATTACAGTTTTTGTTACACTCGTTGTTGTATGAATCGGACCAAGGTGCAGCGTGGAATGTTTCATCATCTTTATTCGAGTGAAACGCACAGAAAACAATAAAGAGCAAAATGAACGTGAAGCTATGCAGTGCTCACAAGCAAAAATACATAAACAAGATCCCACAACCACAGTGAGGAAAAGGCTGCCTAAATATGATCCCCAATCAGAGACAACAATAGACAGTTGCCTCTGATTGGGAACCATACCAGGCCAACATAGAAATACAAAAACTAGAGTACCCACCCTAGTCACACACTGACCTAACCAAAATAGAGAATAAAAAGGCTCTCTAAGGTCAGGGCGTGACAGTTTTCTTCTGATTGCTTCGGCAATATCTTTTGCAAGAATAGCCTATAGTTTTAAACTCTACACACTAACCACAAAACCTTACACCAAACCAGCAAAACMTTATACATCTCTTGTAATAGCAWTTTTTTTKTGCAAAACTCTTTAAAAAAATTGTGTTTTTGCGTCAATACAGTACATACAAACCATCCTTTGAATACGCACATGAAGCACCAACTACGCACTGATAGTACAAATGAAAAACACTTGTGGCTTTTGCTTTTTATGTGTGCAGGGCATAGCAGTTTGCAATAAAGTTTTGTCATACATATATAAACACACATACACACAGGTATCCAAATGWGTAAAGTATGGATGTGTATTCTGAACATAACACACTATCAACACAAATAAGAGGAAAAAGTTAGATCTTTTTTCTTCTAAAAATKTTCTAACACTCCTCAAACAACAAAAGCACAGTAGAAGAAAACAAAAACATTTGTCATACTTTTATTTGGCTACATCTCACCTTTGTGGGTCTGGCCATAAGACTTCATCCACATCACATGCGAACTGAGTGTAAAGCAGTGAGTTGTGTTTACAGTTTTGCAAAAAGTGTGTTATAAAATTACAACCTGAGTGTAAAGCAGAGAATGTGCATTCAGTTTAGCACACTTGGTAAATGCATTGGCTACAAGTGTTAATGGTTTCAGAGATAGTGCTTCAAGAATCACTGTTAGTGTTTAAGCATTCAGAAAAAACTTGGAAGTGGCAGTGACTACAGGGCAAAACAATCAACCATTAAGAGTTAAGACTTGCTGCCACTCATCTATSAATTGAATTGTTCATTTCATTTTTCTGCTTCTGCTTGTGCGCTTTAGTAGGGAACTACTACCACGTCACTTAAATTGCTGCAGCCCTCTCACTAATTGGTGCAAGAAGTGTACCTGCTTACAAGGTATGCCTCAAAATGAGTTAATGAGCCACAGCAATACCATGCACCCACTAAAGGTTTTTGGTGCTCCAAAATTAATTATACTGTATTCAGCAGGGGTGATACTTAATTAAAATCAAATCAAATTTTATTTGTCACATACACATGGTTAGCAGATGTTAATGCGAGTGTAKCGAAATGCTTGTGCTTCTAGTTCCGACAATGCAGTAATATCCAACGAGTAATCTAACCTAACAATTTCACAACAACTACCTTATGTAAAGTGTAAAGGAATGAATAAGAATATGTACGTAAAAAAATATATGAATGAGTGATGGCTGAACGGCATAGGCAAGATGCAGTAGATGGTATAGAGTACAGCATATACATATGAGATGAGTAATGTAGGGTATGTAAACATTATATTAAGTGGCTTTGTTTAAAGTGGCTAGTGATACATTACATCAAGATGGCAAGATGCAGTAGATGGTATAGAGTACAGTATATACATGTGAGATGAGTAATGTAGGGTATGAAAACATTATATAAAGTGGCATTATTTAAAGTGGCTAGTGATACATTTATTACATACATTTTTCCATTAATAAAGTGGTTGGAGTTGAGTCAGTATGTTGGCAGCAGCCACTCAATGTTAGTGATGGCTGTTTAACAGTCTGATGGCCTTGAGATAGAAGCTGTTTTTCAGTCTCTCGGTCCCTGCTTTGATGCACCTGTACTGACCTCGCATTCTGGATGATAGCGGGGTGAACAGGCAGTGACTCGTGTGGTTGTTGTCCTTGATGATCTTTATGGCCTTCCTGTGACATTGGGTGGTGTAGGTGTCCTGGAGGGCAGGTAG
>NC_036853.1:29177836-29180259 GCF_002910315.2 Salvelinus sp. IW2-2015 | reverse complement strand
TGCTCTCCGTTGGCACTGTAAAAGTTGTGAGTGTTTTTGGTGACAAGCCGAATTTCATCAGCCTCCTGAGGTTGAAGAGGCGCTGCTGCGCCTTCTTCACCACGCTGTCTGTGGGGTGGACCATTTCAGTTTGTCCGTGATGTGTACGCGAGGAACTTAAAATGAACAGTAAATTACTGTCGTTTTTCAGGAAAAGGTTTTTCAATGCAAAAATACAATATGGTACTGTATTCTGTTGGGTGGTACTGAATTCCAGTAAATTACTGGCAACAGCATAACACAATCATCCAAACCAAAAATGTAGGCTACATTCGTGCAGTGCTAACTGAGGAAAGATTGATGTAACACAAGCGGTCATATTTCACTATCTCTCGGCTGACAGAGAGCATAAATATCAATTAGCTAATACCAATTACTATTTACAATTTATCACATCACGGGTGAGCTCACCATGATCGAAAATAATTCAGTAACATACTTTCTAAAAATGTCAAGTAATCCTACGATGGGTAGCTCTGCGCACCTTCATGTTTGTTTTTTGAGTCAACCAAAGATAAGTAGAGGAGACAAGATGAGTTTGGTCTGTTTGCAGTATGCATGTTGAATGGGGGTTTGTTGTCTACCATCATTCACTTTGTTTCATTCACGTCCGGAAATGTACTCGAAAGATATGTGAACCATCCTTCACCTCATTTTTCTGTAACATCTTTGGTCTGACAGACGTTTACGTGACACCGAGAATGCATTGTATGATGTCAACAAACATGGCGCCACACTAAACTGGCACATATCTTAGCAATTAGCTCATCATAATCCAGTATAACCTTCAAAAAGTATTTTACAAACATCAATTATGTCCATTACAATCTATGCAAGAATCGGAATGTATGATTGTCACTAGTACTTGAAAACATGTGAATAAAACTGTGAAATACATTTAAACTCCATAAATACATACATAAACATACATACATACATACATACATACATAACATACATACATACCATACATACATACATCATATACATACATACATACGGTAGGCTACAGTAGAAATGACAACACGATACACATAAAATAAGGCACTTACTTTGATAGGAACGCACAAATGTCCAAAGTWACTATTTATACGGAAAACAACAATGAAGGCAATGCGAGCTCCAGCCCAGAAAATGTGCCAGGGGGGAAAAGTTTGTGCAAGACTGCGCAAATGTCTTCATACTTGATCTGCGGAAACACTGGGGAAGTGCTTGGGCTAACGTTGAAGAAAGGCGTTTGTTCGGCTCAGTCAAGCCTCAAACTTAAATTGGACTACTTATATGTGAATTAATGAGGAGTTGGAACACCCCTCAATTGAAACTGTTGTTAGCAAATAAAACTTGTAAAAAATATTTGAAACATAATTTATGGATAATTAGCAGGTAGCGTTTCTTGGTTTGAGGGCAGCGCAGGGTTAACTGTCCTGTTGCGTAACAATCACATTTTGGAACAGTAAGAGCGTTTTGAGAACAGGTGCATAAAAAAACTCACGCTGGGGGCGACCGTTAGAGATATTTGGAACTCACAYGCAAATAGGTCTCTCTATGCAGACCTGTGCTCGTCTTCTAAGCTAACATATGGAATTGTTTTAACCTCTTGGTCATACCAAGATGGTCATACCAAGGATAATTTAGCTATTTGGTTTTGAATTTTAGGACCCCTTAAAACTTCTTATGGCTGGGGGGCAGTATTGAGTAGCTTGGATGAATAAGGTGCCCAGAGTAAACTGCCTGCTACTCAGGCCCAGAAGCTAAGATATGCATATTAGTAGTATATTTGGATAGAAAACACTCTGAAGTTTCTAAAACTGTTTGAATGATGTCTGTGAGTATAACAGAACTCATATGGCAGGCAAGGTTTTTCCGAACAATAAAATGTTTGTTTTGTTCGATAAAGTCCATCATTTATGTCAAATACCTCCTTTTGTTCGCGCGTTTAGTTCACAAATCCAAATTCAAGAGGTGCAAGGCACTTAGTCCAGACTAAAGTCAAAAAAGTTATATTTACAGTTCGTAGAAACAGTCAAATGATGTATAGAATCAAATCTTTAGGATGTTTTATAACATAAATTCTTCATTTAATGTTTCAACTGGACAATTCCTTTGTCTTTAAAATTAAATGGAACGCAGCTCATCTCATGGGCGCACGCTTGACTGAGCTCATGGCCATTCTGCCAGACACCTGACTCAGAACAGCTTTTATTCGCTCCCCTTCAGAGTAGAAGCCTGAAACAAGGTTCCGAAGACTGTTGACATCTAGTGGAAGCCTTAGAAGTGCAATCGGACCAAATTTTACACTGTATATTGGATAGGCCAATACTGAAAACCTACAAACTCAGATTTCCCCACTTCCTGGTTTGGATTATTTTTCAGGTTTTTGCCCT
>NC_036853.1:29143916-29176680 GCF_002910315.2 Salvelinus sp. IW2-2015 | reverse complement strand
ACGTGTGCCAAACTTGTAGCGTCTGAGTTCAATTTCGAGTCTCATAGTGAAGGGTCTGCATTTGGGGAGTTTCTCCAAATCTTCTCTGCAGAACCTCTCAAGCTCTGTCATGTTGGATCGGTAGCTTTGCTGCACAGCTATTTTCTGGTCTCTCCAAAGATGTTAGATCGGGTTCAAGTCTGGGCTCTGGCTAGGCCACTCATTCAGAGACTTGTCCCGAAGCCACTCCTGCGTTGTTTTGGGTGTGTGCTTAGGTTTGTTGTCCTGTTGGAATGGGAACCTTCGCCACAGTCTGAGGTCCTGTCACGCCCTGACCTTAGTTCCTTGTTTATGTCTCTATTTTGGTTTGGTCAGGGCGTGAGTTGGGGTGGGCATTCTATGTTTTGTTCTATGTTTTGTATTTCTAGGTGTTTGGCCTGGTATGGTTCCCAATCAGAGGCAGCTGTCAATCGTTGTCTCTGATTGAGAACCATACTTAGGTAGCCTGTTCCCACCTGTGCTTGGTGGGTAGTTGTTTTGTGTATTGCACCTTGCAGAACTGTTCGTTTGTTACAGGTCCTAAGCGCTCTGGAGCAGGTTTTCATCAAGGATCTCTCTGTACTTTGCTCAGTTCATATTTCCCTCGTCTCTCAGTCCCTGCCGCTGAAAAACATCCCCACAGCATGATGCTGCTACCACCATGCTTCACCGTAGGGATGGTGTCAGGTTTCCTCCAGACTTGACGCTTGGCATTCAGGCCAAAGAGTTCAATCTTSGTTTCATCAGACCAGATAATCTTGTTTCTCATGGTTTTAGAGTCTTTAGTTTTTATTCATTACTTATATTTTTTTATTATTATTATTACTTATAACCTTTATTTAACTAGGAAAGTCAGTTAAGAGCAAATTCTTATTTACAATGACGGACTACCCCGGCCATTACTGGAAAACACTTGGCCAATTGTGCACTGCCCTATGTGACTCCCAATCACAGCTGGTTGTGATACAGCCTGGAATTGAACCAGGGTCTGCAGTGACGCCTCTAGCACTGAGGTGCAGTACCTTAGACTGCTGCGCCACTCAGTTTGCCTTTTGGCGGGTTGTCATGTGCCTTTTACTGAGGAGTGGCTTCCGTCTGGCCACTCTACCATAAAGGCCTGATTGGTGGAGTGCTGCAGAGATATCTCCACAGAGGAACTCTAGAGCTCTGTCAGAGTGACCATCGAGTTCTTGGTCACCTCCCTGACCAAGGCCCTTCTCCCCCWATTTCTCAGTTTGGCCAGGTCTAGGAAGAGTTTTGGTGGTTCCAAACTTCTTCCATTTACATTTTTTTGAGGCCACTGTGTTCTTGGGGACCTTCAATGCTGAATAAAATGTTTTGGTACCCTTCCCCAGATCTTTGCCTCGACACAATCATGTCTCGGAGCAATTCCTTTGACCTCATGGCTTGGTTTTTGCTCTGACATGCACTGTCAAATGTGGGACCTCATATAGACAGTTGTGCCTTTCCAAATCATGTCCAATCAACTGAATTTACCACAGGTGGACTTCAATCAAGTTCTAGAAAGAATTGATCAATGGAAACAGGATGCACCTGAGCTCAATTTCGAGTGTCATAGCAAAGGRTCTGAATACTTATGTAAATAAGGTATACATATATGTTTTATAAACATTTGCTAAACTTTCTACAAACCTGTTTTTGCTTTGCCATTATGGGGTATTGTGTGTAGATTGATGAGATTTTTYTAATACATTTAATCCATTTTARAATAAGGCTGYAACGTAACAAAATGTGGAAAAAGTCAAGGGTTCTGAATACTTTYCGAAGGCACTGTATATGGAACCATTTTGGTTCAGTGAAGAAGAACCTCTAGGGTTCTGAAAAAATAACCMAATAAGAGGGTTCTATATAGAACTTTTAGGGGTTCCATATATAAAGCAAGCRGTAAAACCTTTTTTGGTTCTATAAGGAACCCTTAAAAAAAATATATTTGAAACGAAGGGGGAAGGAAAAAGGGAGGGAGGGAATAATCATTAATCATAAACCTGCAATGCTCTCAGTTGTTGGGKAGAGCCTGATTTGTTTGGGGACTATGCTCTGCTTCTCAGCATATTTTTTCCATAGACTTAATTTATTCATTCATTTCAAATGTAAATGGAGAAAATAGACGTGTGGGCTGTTCTAAAGTGTGCCGCTTAGTTGATTCAACAATTCTAAAAATCACAAAGATCACTGATATTATTGCTGCTGCAGCAATCATTAGTACTGCTGCACTTCTAATAACATGACTAGAGATAGTCACAGGCACATTTATTAGGTACTCAGGATTCAATAGGGATTTTATAGAAGGTGAAATTGTGGTGGGAACATWAATCTGTTCCAATTCCCCAATTGTCTGTAGTTTTCAGATATTGTTGTTTGTATGTGGTGGTCATCTTTTCAACCTCCATACAACAAAATGTAATATCATCGTGGCTGTGTGTTTGCAACTGGAGGAGAATGCAGGCAGGAATACMGTCACTCGAATATCTTCCCTGCTTTATGCTTTTTTTCTCTCTCATGAGTGTATAACCCAGCACAACCACTAGGTGCCACTGTATCCTCTTCTGACTGCTCTCACCTCAGAGAATTCAAGGTCCCCAACAGACATTCTGATTCTTATGTAAAATAGCGTTTTTAGAGACTAAAATATCACCCAGAATATTTTTTGCAGATAGGAATATTTCAAAAAAATTATCCTGGCTAACTACCAGGAAGTTTGAAAAGACAGGCTGAGTGGGCAGGGAGCTTATATTCATGAGCTTGCCTTGTCTGACAGGTCTTTGAGACACCTATGTCAAAAAACATGGATGCAGTGAGCAGTAAAATCATCTCATCAAAATCTGGTGACACATAAAGCAACTCAAACAGCATTGAAATTGCATCAACGCTGTCAATTGTTTCATACATCTCCCATTTGGCATGTCTCTTGTGATGCAATTCACAGCAGCAGTGTTGAATGTTTTCACATGACAACTGCGCCAGTTTTGAACAAACCTTCTCCCCCCTTTYGTTCCGTGCTGGCTGAAGACCGAGCGAGCCAGTAACTAGCTAAAACCAAACACAGATGAAAGGGGAGACATATAAGTATCTTTGCCATCGATGAATAGTGTAAACTTTTAATTACATATATTTACTGACACCCTACAGTCAAATGTTGGCACCAGTAGAGTAGCTATCTAGCTATATATGCCACTCCMCTGGACAAACAYGCCTTCTCTGATGTTGSTTACAAGGTGATACTTAGTTAAATTAGGTAAGAGAGTATMATGCAATGATGTATGACTTGTTTTAAGCCATAGATAGAGCTATACGACACAATGGAACTATCCCTTTGTACACTCTAAAATATGCATGGTTTAAAAACAACCCAATTTGGGTTATTTGGTATGCCAGCACTGGGTAAATATTGGACAAAACACACAATGGGTTGTTTTGACCCAGTCAGTTGAGTTGTGTGAATAACCAAACATGGGGTTGTTAGGGTTACCCAAACATGGGGTTGTTAGGGTTACCCAAACATGGGTTAATTTAACCAGCAGTTGGGTATTTTTTAATGTCATGATGGGTTGACCTAGCAGCTGGGTATTTAAACTAGAAAGGTTTAAATGAAATTCATATACATCTGTAAACCTCATTGAAACTAAAAAAAAAATTGCAAAGCTCAACCTTAACACATGTTAASGTTACAATAMAACAGATGAACAGGAATGACATTTACTCTCGTGGGTGGCTAAACATAACTGCMTGAAAGCCACTACACCTCCAGTCTTCTGATCTGACTGCTTTGTTACAGCTCAATAACCCAGCACCAATAACCAGCACCAATTACCCAGCAGTTATTCAAGAAAACAACCATACTAAGTGACCCAACGCCTGCAACCCAGCATTTTGGGTCAACCAAATAACACAGCATTTTTAGGGTGTAGTAATAGAGACCTATCCTACCTGAGAGAGTGGTCTCTCATATGTCTTGTCGTTGAGAATGTCGTTGAGAATGTCTGCAAGTTTGTTTTCCAGATCACAGGTCATTCCTACGTCTGGTATTGTTTTTAAGGCTCTCACTGCACATTTAAGCTATATGCACAGAGACTGACCCCAGGTAGAGAGAGCGTGATGAGCTAGACACATTATATACATTAAGCAGCTATATATGACACTAATCTTAATTCTGATTTATGTTTAAATATGCATAGTATAGCGTTTATTGCCTTCCAAGCGGGAGACAGGAATAATAAAATACATAAAGAAATCAATCTGACACTTTGCAGTGCATGCTGCGCAGTGTCTCTGACACATGTTAACTATTTTATCACTGTTGATGTGCTTTGTGGATAGCCCCCCCCCTCCTCTCTCTTCTCTTTCTTCCTCTATTTTCTGAACTGTGCTGATTTGTTCTTTGCTGGCTCTCTCATCATAACAGGCATCTATGGCACAGGGCATCTATCACTGACTGAAAGAGAGACAAAGTGAAAAAAATAGAGACTCAGAGCAAGAGAGTTACGTAGTGCACTCTCTTGCACCACGCATTACGTAGTGCAAGAGAGAGAAAACGAGAGTGAGAGTGAGCGCAAACAACAGAGAGAGATTTAAAGAGAGACCTCCGCAACAGACTCAACATGAAACATTTGACTCTAACTTGTCTGTGCCTCTCAGTCTGGCCTGTTMTTTCTGACAGTATTAAAATGGGACAAGCAAGTATTCAGAACCCTTGCCTTTTYCCACATTTTGTTACGTTACAGCCTTATTCTAAAAGGGATTGAATACAAAACAAATCTTATCAATCTACACATAATACCCATTAATGACAAAGCAAAAACAGGTTTTTAGACAGTTTTGCACATTTATTACATATAAGAAACTGAAATAGTGTCACGCCCTGACCTTAGAGATCCTTTTAATGTCTCTATTTTGGTTTGGTCAGGGCGTGACTTGGGGTGGGTATTCTATGTTCTATGTTTTCTATTTCTTTGTGTTTGGCCGGGTGTGGTTCTCAATCAGAGGCAGTCTATCGTTGTCTCTGATTGAGAACCATACTTAGGTAGCCCTTTTTTCCACCTGTCTTTGTGGGAAGTTGACTTTGTAGCATTTGAACTTCACGGTTTGTTTTTGTAGTGTTTATTGTTTTGTTCGGTGTCATTTTGATTAAATAAAAGAAAATGTACGCTCACTACACTGCACCTTGGTCCCCTCCTTTCAACAGCCGTGACAAATACCTTATTTACATAAGTACTCAGACTCTTTGCTCTGAGACACAACATTGAGCTCAGGTGCATCCTGTTTCCATTGATCATCCTTGAGATGTTTCTACAACTTGATTGGAGTCCACCTGTGGTAAATTCAATTGATTGGACATGATTTGGAAAGGCACAAACCTGTCTATATAAGGTCCCACAGTTGACAGTGCATGTCAGAGCAAAAACCAAGCCATGAGGTCAAAATAATTTTCCATAGAGAGCCTAAACAGGTTTGTGTCGAGGCACAGATCTGGGGAAGGGCACCAAAACTTTTCTGCAGCATTGAAGGTCCCCAAGAAGACAGTGGCCATCATTCTTAAATGGAAGAAGTTTGGAACCACACAGACTTTCCTAGAGCTGGCCACCCCGGCCAAACTGAGAAATCGGGGGAGAAGGGCCTCGGTCAGGGAGGTGACCAAGAACCCGATGGTCACTCTGACAGAGCTCTAGAGTTCCTCTGTGGAAAACCTTACGGAAGGACAACCATCTCTGCAGAACTCCACCAATCAGGCCTTTATGGTAGAGTGGCCAGACGGAAGCCACTCCTCAGTAAAAGGCACATGACAGCCTGCTTGAAGTTTACCAAAAGGCACCTAAAAACTCTCAGACCATGAGAAACAAGATTCTCTGGTCTGATGAAACCAAGATTGAACTCTTTGGCCTGAATGCCAAGCGTAACGTATGGACAAAACCTGGCACCATCCATACAGTGAAGCATGGTGATGGTGGCAGCATCATGCTGTGGGGATGTTTTTCAGCGGACAGGTACTGAGAAACTAGTCAGGATCGAGGGAAAGATGAACGGAGGACAGTACAGAGAGATCCTTGATGAAAACCTGCTCCAGAGCTGTCAGGACCTCAGACTAAGGCGAAGGTTCACCTTCCAACAGGACAACAGCCGTACGCAAACAGCAAAGACAACGCAGGAGTGGCTTCGGAACAAGTCTCTTCGGAACAAGTCTCTTTGAGTGGCCCAGCCAGAGCCCGGACTTGAACCCGATCGAACATCTCAGGAGAGCCCTGAAAATAGCTGTGCAGCGAAGCTCCCCATCCAACCAGACAGAGATTGAGAAAATCTGCAGAGAAGAATGGGAGAAACTCCCCAAATTAGGTGTGCCAAACTTGTAGCGTCATAYCCAGGAAGACTCGAGGCTGTAATCGCTGCTAAAGGTGCTTCAACAAAGTACTGGGTAAAGGGTCTGAATTCTTATGTAAATATGATATTTCCTGGGTTWTTTCTTTGTTATTAATTAGCAAACATTTCGGGGAACCTGTTTTTGTTTTGTCAGTATGGAGTATTGTGTGTTGATTGWTGAGATAATTATTTTTGGAAAAAGTAAATGGGTCTGAATACTTCCGAATGCACTGTACATGAACCATCTCTTTATGGCTGAGATGAGCTCTATCAAACCAACCTAGCCTCTAACTGGGTTGGTCCTCCATCAGTCAATGGGCAAGTTAACTGTATGTGTTCCAGGCCTGGTTGTCTGAGGATAGTTGTGAGTAGAAATGTGTCACAGTAAATTAATCCCATGGTGGGCTTTCCCCAGGTGCTACAATTTGTACCAGTAGTCATGGGTCCACTTTCAAAATGGAGGTAGGCTTTTATATGCAGCGACGGGTGAATAAAGACTTATTAGAAAGTGTTGGATAGTGTGTGACATTATTRTTATTCTCAGGACACTTTCTCATAAAATGTGTGGTGTATTTGTGTGTGTGCGTGTGTGTGTGCGCGCCTTCACTCTTCTGGGAAGGCTTTCCACTAGATGTTGGAACATTCCAGCGGGGACTTGTTTCGATTCAGCCACAAGAGCATTAGTGARGTTGGGCGATTAGGCYTGGCTTGCATTCGGTGTTCCAATTCCTCCCAAAGGTGTTTGATGGGGTTGAGGTCAGAGCTCTGTGCAGGCTAGTCATGTTCTTCCACACCAATCTCGACTAACAATTTTGGTATGGACCTCGCTTTGTGCACAGGGGCATTGTCATGCTGAAACAGGAAAGGGCCTTCCCCAAACTGAATGTCATTGTATGCTCTAGCATTAAGATTTCTCTTCACTGGAACTAAGGGGCCTAGCCCRAACCATTATTCCTCCTCCACCCAACTTTAAAGTTGGCACTATGTATTCTATRTATTGCGGCAGGTAGCGTTCTCCWGCCATCCGCCRRACYCAGATTTGTCCTTCGGACTGCYAGATGGTGAAGCGTGATTCATCACTCCAGAGAAGCTTACCGCCATTGGACTCTGCTCCAGAGTCCAATGGCGGTAAGCTTTACACAACTCCAGTCGACGCTTRGCATTGCGCATGGTGATCCTAGGCTTGTGTGCGGCTGCCCGGCCATGAAAACCCATTTCAGGAAGCTCCCGGGTAACAGTTCTTGTGCTGACATTGCTTCCAGAGGCAGTTTGGAACTTGGTAGTGAGTGTTGCAACCGAGGACAGACGGTTTTTACGCCCTACGCGTTTCAATCCCATTCTGTGAGCTTGAGGGCCTACTAGTTTGCGGCTGATCCGTTGTTGCTCCTAAACGTTTCCACATTACAATAACAACACTTACAGTTGACTGGGGCAGCTCTAGCAGGGCAGAAATTTGATGAACTGACTTGTTGGAAAGGTGGCATCCTGTGACGGTGCCATGTTGAAAGTCACTGAGCTCTTCAGTAAGGCCATTCTATTGCCAATGTTTGTCTATGGAGATTGAATGGCTGTGTGCTTGATTTTGTACACCTGTCAGCTACGGGTGTGGCTGAAATAGCCGAATCCACTAATTTGAAGGAGTGTCCACATTCTTTTGTATATATAGTGTATCTCTCTCTCACCCAGGCCTGTACAGTTCCTGAGCAGTGACCTGAGGCCAAACACAAGGATTATCAACATTATCTTAGTGACAAAGGCCATCTTCTTTACAGACATCTCTCACTCACCCACGTCTGTAGTTCCTGAGCCGAGCCCTGTACTGTGAGAGACTCTGCATGTCTTTCTGTGTGGCTGCCTCCTTCTCCTGCATATCATTGGTGTCTCGGATGGAATGCGTTGTAAACAAGTGAACTTAATGAAATCTGTTATCGCAAGAGCTGCACTAGCCGCTGGGGACGTGCCGAGCCTAATACTGCAATTAATTCTGCAAATGAGTTGTGAGTGAGTTATGCAAGGCAATATTCCCCATTACAGCAAAGATGATTGTATTATGACTGGGGGATAATAGATAGATGCAGTGTTCCCGTAACATACCCTCTTGTACAGGCCTCTGTGAGTCTTTGCAGGCCCACCAAGGCTTAACTACCCTATTTTAAAGGGAGTAATCTAGGAATCAACWCACAAATTCCTAATTATACAGGGAATCATCTGTGAATCCATTCACTTATTCCCCTATTATAGAGGGAATCATCTGAGAATCAACTCATTGATTCCCATTGGGAGTCATCTGGGCATCTGGGAATCAATTCACTGAATGAACTCATACTTTGTATGAACCAATTTATATTAYAAAGTCTGGACAAACTGAAATCCCATTGAGAAAACTGACTCACAATTAGTTTCCAGGAAAATCACTTCAATTCAACTAAACACCAAATGTGGGCCTTATTAGTATAAGATCAATATRTTTGCTATAAATCTGTCTGCTAAACAGAGATGCAACATATTGGTTTTCTTCTAATAATTGGACCAACTGAGATGCAGTGTTCTTTTGTAGATTACTGTAGTCTAATCTGTTGGGAATGTTGATCTGGTATTCAGGGAACTCTTATTATGTAGCCTATGTTTAGAACAGTTGTATTTGCGCTTGAGTATTTTTGTTAGTGGTTAGTTTGYGTCGTTTGAGAGTTGAGTTGCTTCCAGGTTAATATTGAGTTGAGAAGACAATGCTGGTTGGGAGCTGAGTTGAGTGAGTTTTGCCAGTTGAGAGTTGAGGAAATGAAAGAGAGTTGAGGAGTTCAGCCCCATAGCCCTGAGGGCATCAGTTCCACCCACACACCACCAGCATTCTAGAACAATCCACAAGATGATTTGCATGCTAGGTCAAGGGGTCAGGCTGCCTACAGCTAAAATGTCACAGAGATCCTGGTGCCTCGCCTCTTCCCGGGCAGACATCCAACTAAAGCGCGACAACCCTCGCTGAGAGGATGAGTCACTGCTTAGCGACAGAGGTGACATGCAGAAACATATTTCTCCAATGGAAGAAAGAATAAACACAGAATTTACTCCCTATGTCCCACCCACTCTTTACAACTCTGGTTTATCTTCATTACGCAGAATGATTTTATGATGTTGTGTCCTTCCWCTTTCTCTCTCTCATATTTTATTTTCCATCGACGGTATATGGGACAGTACTAGTAACAGTGGCTTGATYGCGGCTAGTGCTGTTCCCCTATTTCACGGACCACCCGACACCGGAAGGACTAGAGAAAAATGGAAGGTTACAGTGGCTTGACAGCAGCCGACTTTACTCCCCAGGCCATGGACCACCCAACACTTGAAGGACTGGGGATGAAGGAAAGGTAACAGTGGCATAGCTGTGGCCTGACTCCCCAGTCCATGGACCACCCCGCACCCCGCCAGCATCCAGAACCAGTACTGGACCAACAGCCGGAGTAAGAAATGACCAGACAACAGCCCGTTGAACAAACTCAGAGCATACCCCCTTTCCAACATAGAATCCAAGGTAGATACAGTACAGTTTCACAATGAATGCATCCAGGACTACAACATATAAGTTTGGTTAAGCAGGTTCGCAACCCTCAAGTCAGCAGCTCGGAGACTCCTGCCAGTCCTGTTAAGGACCTAACGACAGTGGGCGGAGTCCAACACCTCCCCAGCACTATCACCCTGGGAAACAACAGAGGCTCTGTCCACTGCTACAGCATGCCTAAACTGTGCAGGAACTGTGGCCAACTGGGTCACCTGGCCACAGCCATCATTTGCAAGTTCTGTATAGACAACCATCGACAACCTCAGACTATACCTCCACACGCCCCTGCAACATGTGCGGGAAAGGGGGCCACTTCTTCAGAACCTGTCCCGGTTTCTATGCACTAACCCAAATCCTAAACCCACCAATGCCCCACCGCCCCCAACCAGATAAAAACAATGAAGATCCAGAATAAAATCAAATGTATTTATATAGCCTTTCTTACATCAGCTGATATATCAAAGTGCTGTACAGAAACACTGCCTAAAACCCCAAACAGCAAGCAATGCAGGTGTAGAAGCACGGTGGGTAGGAAAAACTCCCTAGAAAGGCCAAAACCTAGGAAGAGACCTAGAGAGGAATCAGGCTATGAGGGGTGGCCAGTCCTCTTCTGGCTGTGCCGGGTGGAGATGATAACAGAACATGGCCAAGATGTTCAAATGTTCATAAATGACCAGCATGGTCAAATACTAGTAATCACAGAGAACAGGTCAGGGTTCCATAGCCGCAGGCAGAACAGTTGGAACTGGAGCAGCAGCATGGCCAGGTGGACTGGGGACCAGAAGGAGTCATCATGCCAGGTAGTCCTGAGGCATGGTCCTAGGGCTCAGGTCCTCCGAGAGAGAGAAAGAAAGAAAGAGAGAATTAGAGAGAGCATACTTAAATCCACATAGGACACCGGATAAGACAGGAGAAATACTCCAGATATAACAGACTGACCCTAGCCCCCCGACACATAAACTACTGCAGCATAAATACTGGAGGCTGAGACAGAAGGGGTCAGGAGACACTGTGGCCCCATCCGATGATACCCCGGACAGGGCCAAACAGGCAGGATTATACCCTCACCCACTTTGCCAAAGCACAGCCCCCACACCACTAGAGGGATATGTTCAACCACCAACTTACCATCCTGAGACAAGGCCGAGTATAGCCCACAAAGATCTCCGCCACGGCACAACCCAAGGGGGGGGGGCGCCAGCCCAGACAGGAAGACCACGTCAGTGACTCAACCCACTCAAGTGACGCACCCCTCCTAGGGACGACATGGAAGAGCACCAGTAAGCCAGTGACTCAGCCCCTGTAATAGGGTTAGAGGCAGAGAATCCCAGTGGAGAGAGGGCCTTTCCGTTCCAGTGCCTTTCCGTTCACCTTCACACTCCTGGGCCAGACTACACTCAATCATAGGACCCACTGAAGAGATTAATCTTCAAAAAAGACTTAAAGGTTGAGATCGAGTCTGCGTCTCTCACATGGGTAGGCAGACCATTCCATAAAAATGTAGCTTTATTGGAGATAGCCCTGCCTCCAGCTGTTTGCTTAGAAATTCTAAGGACAATTAGGAGGCCTGCGTCTTGTGACCGTAGCGTACGTGTAGGTATGTACGGCAGGACCAAATTGGAAAGATAGGTAGGAGCAAGCCCATGTAATGCTTTGTAGGTTAGCAGTAACACCTTGAAATCAGCCCTTGCCTTAACAGGAAGCCAGTGTAGGGAGGCTAGCACTGGAGTAATATGATCAAATCTTTTGGTTCTAGTCAGGATTCTAGCAGCCGTATTTACTAATTGAAGTGTATTTAGTGCTTTATCTGGGTAGCCGGAAAGTATAGCATTAGAGTAGTCTAACCTAGAAGTAACAAAATCATGGATTAATTTTCCTGCATCCTTTTAGGACAGAAAGTTTCAGATTTTTTAAATGTTACGTAGATGGAAAAAGCTGTCCTTGAAACAGTCTTGATATGTTCGTCAAAAGAGAGATCATGGTCCAGAGTAACRCCGAGGTCCTTCACAGTTTTATTTGAAACGACTGTACAACCATCAAGATTAATTGTCAGATTCAACAGAAGATCTCTTTGTTTCTTGGGACCTAGAACAAGCATCTCTGTTTTGTCCGAGTTTAAAAGTAGAAAGTTTGCAGCCATCCACTTCCTTATGTCTGAAACACAGGCTTCTAGCGAGGGCAATTTTGGGGCTTTACCATGTTTCATTGAAATGTACAGCTGTGTCATCCGCATAGCAGTGAAAGTTAACATTATGTTTTCGAATGACATCCCCAAGAGGTAAAATATATAGTGAAAACAATAGTGGTCCTAAAACGGAACCTTGATGAACACCGAAATTTACAGTTGATTTGTCAGAGAACAAACCGATATCTTTCCGACAGATAAGATCTAAACCAGGCCAGAACTTGACCTATGCACAGACACCGCCCAACCCAACACCCAAGATGTCCCAGAGATAATTGAATCTATGTTATTCAATTATTGCACCCACACTSCTCGCGCGTGCCAACGGCGTCTGCGTTTCCAAGTGCTAAAATAGAAGTCAGTTTTATTTCCGACGCAGATTGTGCTGCAAGTCCTGCCTCTCCCATCTCCTCATTGGTTTATAGAAGCAGGTACCCACGTGACATCTCCTCATTGGTTATACCCACGTGGGTGACTGAAATATGAAAAAGGTCCGTGGCGGTAATGCACATAATTTATGAAAGTTGCCAATCGCAATATAAAGTCAAGAGAAGAAAAAGCCTGTAAGGAGGAGAGATGACTATAAACAATTCAGTTGACCGTTTTATGTGTGGATTAATTGGTGGAGTAGAGGACCTTGTGCATTTCAGGTAAAATAACAACTCAATGTTTATATCCCAGGACAAATTAGCTAGCAACAGCTAGCTAGCTAAATTGTCATAAATGTTTAATGCTTTTCGACCTGTCCCCAAATTAATATAATTGGTTCAGAGTTTGTTTTGATATTTTAACCTGTGTGTCGTGATCGCGGTTGGTGTGGGGGGACAAAATACATTTATGCACGAAGGCGCACTCGCGCAGCCGGTTTGGGTTCCGTGTAAGCGTCCGGATTAGTGTCCCACTCCTTGAAAGTGGCAGCTCTAGCCTTTAGCTCAGTGAGGATGTTGCCTCTAATCCATGGCTTCTTGTTGGGATATGTTTGTACGGTCATTGTGGAGACAATGTTGTCGATGCACTTATTAATGAAAGGGGTGACTGATGTGGTAAAGTCCTTAATGCCATCGGTAGAATCTCTGAACATATTCCTGTCTGTGCTAGCGAAACAGTCATGTAGCTTAGCATCCRCTTTAAATGACCACTTCAGTATTGAAAGTGTCACTGCTACTTCCAGTTTGAGTTTTTGCTTAAAAGCTTGAATCAGGAGGCTAGAGTTATGGTCAGATTTGCCAAATGGGACTCATCTCCTCGATTTGGTCTTATGTAGCAAAATTTGATTTTGTGTTTTTTACATTGGATAAAAGTATAGACTCAGAGCTAGAAAATKGTATTTCATAAACTGCAGTTGAGGAACAATGTTAAGGAACAATAGGAAAGTATACTATGAAACAAAGATAAATGATATAAAGAATAATAGTAAAAATCTTTGAAGCGCATTAAATTACATTTTGAGCAAAAAGGCAAACTCAACTCCATCATTTATTGAATCAGATGGCTTATTCAACATTATTAATGTTAGCTCTCCGTGTCCATTATTGATTTGTTATTGTACATACTGTATAGTATGTCGCCTCTTCAGTGTTGACGTTGAGACTGGTGTTTTGCGGATACTATTGTTTGTACAGATGAACGTGGTACCTTCAGGCATTTGGAAATTGCTCTCAAGGATGAACCAGACTCGTGGMGGTCTACAATTTGTTTTCTGAGGTCTTGGCTGATTTCTTTTGAAGCTGCCAGTTGAGGGCTTGTGAGGCATCTATTTCTCAAACTAGACACTAATGTACTTGTCCTCTTGCTCAGTTGTGCACCGGCGCCTCCCACTCCTCTTTTTTTCTGTTAGAGACAGTTTGCTCTGTTCTGTGAAGGGAGTAGTCGGGTGATTGTGGAGACCAGGTCATCTGATGCARCACTCCATCACAGCATTTTGTTTAAAAGAAATCTAAAAAAATTACAGAAATAATAGAGAAATTCCATGGAGGCTGCTAGCTAAATATGTTATCAAGTGCAAACAAAAATAAAACAGTTTCATGTCCTAACATATTGCTCAAGTTGACCTCAGGTATTTACTTAAAAAGTAACTACAAATATTAAAATGTATTGGTTTATAAATAGTTTTAACGGTATTGATGGTAGTGGCTATTTCCAAATACCCCRGTGTATGGTATATACAGTATACCGCCCAAGCCTACAGTATACTACAGTAAACACTACAGTGAATACTTGCAAGATGATGTGACTGAGTCCAGACTGACGGACAGGCTTGATGCTGATGTCTCTGAATGGAGTGAACTTGCACTCAGCAATAACATTATACAAGACACATGTATTACTTTTTATCGTCTTTTGCTATTATTGAATCAAATGTTAATATCACGGGGGGTGGGGGGGGTATGGGACACCACACAGGAAGGTATGACAGCTGACATGTTTGGCAAGATAGTCCCAGCACCACCASACAAAATGTTGATAGGTACAGAATCTGTAACGGCTGTGAATGACAATAAAARATGGAAGACAAGAGTAATATTTACACATAGTTTATTAGCAGAACACTGCTTCTACAATATTATGTGAAGGATGGTTTATTCTACATGGAACCGTTACACTTGAAAGTTATCAAAACACTTTGTTTAGAATATCTACACAAGTTCAGCAATTGTGTTCTCTCATATTACTCTGTAGGCTACTCAGTATGAGAAGAGTGTCATCCTCCTGCATCTCACATCTGCCTGTAGTTGCTGAACTGCTGGACCYATGAGGCAAACTCTGTCATATCCAGGAWGGAGTGTCATGCACTTCACCCCTCCTGCCACCTGACTGCACATGTAYATAACTTGTAATAAATCGTATAGATGAAAAGGACTTCATTGCCCACTAAAGACTTGAAGACAGACCCTCACCCAGAGAGCTCTGCATGTCAGTATGTTAGACATCCAAATCCTTAGATTTTGGCAAATAGACTATAGAAATCGAAATGCTATTCTAGTTCTGGTTMGACAGTTGAATTTGTAATCTACACGCAACTGATTTTGATTYGTTAGGTAAAGTTTAGGCATACTGTATTTATAAGCACATTAATAGGATATTTACAGCATACAATGTTTTGTCTTTGTAATACAAATACATCTTTCGATTTTTAGTAGATGTATCTACACTCAAGCTGGGCGATGTTTGTGCAATGTCTAAATGTAGCCTACACCTGTAGGGATGTTAGTTCTGGGACTTGTCTCTCAGGAAAGATCTAACAGAGGACATGAAGAGAGAGGAGACGAGACTAAACTAGCCAGTTATAGAATATTGTGTTGTAGGAAAGCTGAACTGACTGAAGACCGCGGACATTGCTAGCTCAGCCAGGTCGTTCAAGATGTATGTCAAAATTGGATGTCTATCCATGTCCTGAGGATGTATGCCTTCAAAACCGACTACTAGGGGAAACAGTGAGCGCTTTTACCATCAAGTAGRCTTGGGTTTTTCTAGGGTGTTGTGGATGGGCGTAATGCCATTACTCTGGGTCCCATGTTCGTTCCCAGTTGTGGACACTGTTTTCAGGGGGGGGGTTAACCCTATCCCACATTTGAACCCTTACCTCAACCATTCGGAATGAGTGCCTGAACTTAATCCTTAACTTCTAAATTTGGAGAAATGGAACGATACAGAGCAGTAGGAATAATAAAAACACTTAAAAATGTGACTTTTGGAGTAACTTCGAAATATGCAGTTTGGAGAAATTGGATGAACGTCTAATTCTGCAGTGAGACTGTGTTGGCTAGCTAGCTGATGTCAGCTTGGCTAAACACAAGGTCCGTGCAGGCTTTARCCTACATATAGAACTGAATTAGCTGACCACCCTCCACTTCAAAATATTGTTCCCTCCATAGCAAAGCTAGCTCAGCTTCCCTCGCTGTACTCACTACTGCACTTGTTTGTTGCGGTTGAATGGCAAAGACACACCCAAGAAACATCCACATCAAACCACACCCCCAAGGCAACTCTCTTTTGCCTTTTGTCATGGCCACTAGCATTTATTAACGAGCATTGTGAAAAACTCTGCCAAATCAGGAAGTATCCCTGAAGGCGTGGCGCTGCAGCGTGGGGACCTCCCGCAGGCGATACATGAGAGATCTGGGCTGGCCTAAGAACCTGCAGTTGTAATCGTTGAGATTCTGCAAGATGAGTATCGAACTCAGCCTGCCCATCCTGAACTTGCTGCAATGAGGCGTGGTCATGCAAGAGCAGGAAAAGTAATGTCACCATTTGTTTACAGATGGGACATAGTTTATAGCACCAAGCCAGGTCCCACATCTCCAATACGTAATTATACAGGAACCACAGAAGAGTTGGCCACAGTTGGTTTCTACTGGCAGTGCAGCCTGTCAAGGACATGTCAGTGTAGTGCTGCGGCCTGGGCTCGGTGGGGGTTTCCTGCTCTGACTGAAGCTGCTCCCGAACAGCATGCACATGGTGTTGGTTCTCTGGGTGGATGTTTTGATCTTCTCTGCAGAACAGTGTTAGAAGTTCAATAAAACATGTGACACTCAGAACTACCACAATCAGGACTGGGTTGCTGACCCCTTCTTTGAATGAATCTTAACCTTATCATAAATAGTCCACATTCCCACACTGGTTGTCATCCATTACAACCACTCATATCCTGCACTGGATATCCATTGGAATTATGGTAGCGTGAGAGAGAGAGAGACTGTCAATCAAAGAAGCCTTCCACAGTCATGCAAAATGGGGTGCAGAATCCCCGATGGGGCTTTTTCTCCCAGTCCCCCCCGTAACCTGCGGGAGACAAAAGAGGCACCAGTTTAGTGAATGTCAGTCTTTCCACTTTAGTTTAATAACATTGAAACTAATAGAGATTTATTTAATACCAATTGAATATAACCAGTTTTGAATTGTGTAAAATGATTGTGCAGGTTAGATGAGCACAGCTTCCCCCACTAATTAGTTTCTGGGATGATGGGGAAAGCAAAATAATGAACAGCATTACCTTTAATGGCAGTCAATTATTACAATTTTCATAGATAGCATTACTGCTCCCAATGTACATACTCTGACGCATTTGAAAAGGAGGCGAGGATATATGATGCAAAGGAATCGAGGAAAGATGAATTGAGATTGTATGTCCTCTCTCTCTCCCTCTGTTCTAATTACCTCTCCCTTTCCCTTCCTTAGCTGGTGTTGAGGTGATGCAGGGTTCTGCATTCTCCTCCCAAGCTCACTGTGAATAAAATGACAATGAAAATGTGGGACATGGATGATTATGCACGTAGTAACAACATACAGCTAGTTCTTTCGGCCAGCTAAATACAACCAATGCATGGATCACGCCCAAACAAACCGAAGTAGCTACTGTATTTGATTTAGTTTTTGCAACGGGTGAGTTGAGGTTCAACTGTAATGCACAAACAGCTTGTTTCGTAACCCCTTTCTCAATGACACACTTCATATACAGTAGCTCTCATTTATTCATTTAATTATTACTTATTCAAATATGGTGTGRTGGTGTCCAAAACCACTAGAATAATACACTTGTATTACATAGGCTACAATAGTACACCACCGTTTCCTCTTTAAACTGGCTAATAGGAAAATAAATTAGAGAAGAGGCATACATATTCAATGTAACAAAACACCATAGACTGTCAGGCTAGTGCTAAGCTAGTTAGCCGTTAGCTTTCGACATTCAACTACAAATTTAATCAAATATAACTGGTTAAAATACATATAGTTGGCGTGTCTCATATGTACACATGAAAATACTAATAATATGAACCTTAGTTTGCCCCTGTTGTTCCCCAGCATGATGGTACTTGGGAGGTGCTGGTCTCCAACCACTCCGGTTGAATTTTTTTAAATAATAAAATGTTTGTGCCCCAGTCCAGATGTTGCCTTCGTCCAGGTCCCTCCTAGCCGTCGACTCGAGGGTGGCGAACCTGCTTAACCAAATGTGTATGTCATAGTCCTGAATGCATTCATTGTGAAGCTGTTCTGTAACTACCTTAGATTCTGTGTGGGAAAGGGGGTATACTCTGAATATGTTAAACGGGGCTAAATCTTAGCAATTTCTGTATTTTAACCAAAACTGTTCTAGTTTCTGGGGTGTCTTGAAACTGGCTTCAATTGATTTCTGTAGCCCTGTGGGTTTCACCAGGCAATTGAGGTCAGACACAGGTCATACCTTTCTGGAGAACTGCTTTGCTGAATCCCAGCCGGATCATGGTTTCTGGTCTGGCGGTTGTTGTTGCCGTTCTTGCTGCTCCATGTCGATTGGTGGCTCCATCCTCAGCAGCCTCCTCGTCGGGGATTAGCATCAGTCTTCTGGATGCTAGGGGTTTGGCGTTGTCCGTGGACTGGGAGTCAGGTCCGTGGACTGGGAGTCAGGTCAGCGTAAATATTCAAGAAAATTCTACATTTGCAGTATACGAACTTAACATGATGAACAGGAATGACATTTACTCTACCATTACTCTAGCAGGTGGCCAAGAAGAAATATCTGAAAGCCCCGCCTCCAATAAGCCATGCCACTGAGACAGCCTCTTTCATTTTCCATCCCTCTCTCTCGCTTCCTCTGACGCTCAGATTAGATTTATTCTAGTTCCTGAAAATTCTTTAATTACAAAGGGAGATGGTGGTTTTACAATCCCCCCGCTAACACTGAGCTAGGTAGAGGAGATCAAGGAACAGGAGCAGCAGCTGTAGGAGCAGGGAACAACCACTTATCTCAGTAATGGAGCCCCAGGAGAACACAGAGATCAATAGAGATACAGAGAGGAACAGAAGAGAGACCCTTTGAACTCTGACTGAGACAAGATGGTTTCCTACTTATTTACCTGTGCTACAAAGACACGCTCGCACACTCGCGCACATACATGTATGCACAGAAGCACACACACACTGAGTTTTAAATCTGAACTCAAAATGTATGCTCTCTGCCCATTTTTCAGTTCCGCCCTCTCTTTTTTATTCCTTTTTCCTTTTTTTMTTTTCTTCAGACAGAGCTCAGCAAGAGACATTAAGTCTACACTGGTGTGGTGGAAATTCTTACATAGGACATTTGAAGCCAATATTAAATGAATCACTCTCACAGTCAAACTTAGATGCATAAGTACCGGTCTGAAGTGAGCTCCCCAAGGGTATTCTTTAAATAGAGCCTTATATACTGCTATCTAAACCGACTGTCTCCGTCTCCTATCTTAACTTAAAGAACATATTCTGGGCGTTCTGCCAGATGTTCCTCCGGAAGGCCCCCCGATCTCTTGACCAGACACAGGCAGGAACCAAGGATTGTTATGACACAAAAGATAAGAATCACAATGTAAAATTTCCTTTATACTGGTTTCAAGATAATGCATATTTTCTTTGTTTCTGTTGAGACTAGGACCTATCAGTCTAACGTCACTTACTGAAAGTCCCCACTGCCACCAAAACCAATTTGTGCTGCGACCAGTTAACTCAGCTACTCCTTCCCACACATACATAGCTCTATTCTTTACAATCCCTCCTCCTCCCATACACACACAACTCTATTCCTAACACTCTTTCCTCCTTCCATGCACACACACAACTCTATTCCAGGCCTGCCAACATGCACACATTTTGCATACCAACTACGTAATTCTCTGTCCATGTATGCAGGTACGAGATTCGAGTACAAAGTATGCATAAATTAATAGGGTCTGATTTATTTCTTTTTTTACATTAAGAAAACAACATTTTAACAAAAAATAAATCCACTGAGTAAATCTAACATCCCGATTCTCGAGCTACAGTCGTGGCCAAAAGTTTTGAGAATGACACAAATATTACATTTCACAAAGTCTGCTGCCTCAGTGTCTTTAGATATTTTTTGTCAGATGTTACTATGGAATACTGAAGTATAATTACCAGCATTTAATAAGTGTCAAAGACTTTTATTGACAATTACATGAAGTTGATGCAAAGAGTCAATATTTGCAGAAGTTGACCCTTCTTTTTCAAGACCTCTGCAATCCGCCCTGGCATGCTGTCAATTAACTTCTGGGCCACATCCTGACTGATGGCAGCCCATTCTTGCATAATCAATGCTTGGAGTTTGTCAGAATTTGTGGATTTTTGTTTGTCAACCCGCCTCTTGAGGATTGACCACAAGTTCTCAATGGGATTAAGGTCTGGGGAGTTTCCTGGCCATGGACCCAAAATATCAATGTTGTGTTCCCCGAGCCACTTWGTTATCACTTTTGCCTTATGGCAAGGTGCTCCATCATGCTGGAAAAGGCATTGTTCGTCACCAACCTGTTCCTGGATGGTTGGGAGAAGTTGCTCTCGGAGGATGTGTTGGTACCATTCTTTATTCATGGCTGTGTTCTTAGGCAAAATTGTGAGTGAGCCCACTCCCTTGGCTGAGAAGCAACCCCACACACGAATGGTCTCAGGATGCTTTACTGCATGACACAGGACTGATGGTAGCGCTTACCTTGTCTTCTCCGGTTAAGCTTTTTTTCCGGATGCCCCAAACAATCGGAAAGGGGATTCATCAGAGAAAATTACTTAACCCCAGTCCTCAGCAGTCCAATCCCTGTACCTTTTGCAGAATAACAGTCTGTCCCTGATGTTTTACCCGGGGAGAAGTGGCTTATTTGCTGCCCTTCTTGACACCAGGCCATTCTCCAAAAGTCTTCGCCTCACTGTGCGTGCAGATGCACTCACACCGGCCTGTTGCCATTCCTGAGCAAGCTCTGTACTGGTGGTGCCCCGATCCCGCAGCTGAATCAACTTTAGGAGACGGTCCTGGCGCTTGCTGGACTTTCTTGGGCGCCCTGAAGCCTTTTTCACAACATTTGAACCGCTCTCCTTGAAGTTCTTGATGATCCGATAAATGGTTGATTTAGGTGYAATCTTACTGGCAGCAATATCCTTGCCGGTGAAGCCCTTTTTTGYGCAAAGCAATGATGACGGCATGTGTTTCCTTGCAGGTAACCATGATTGACAGAGGAAGAACAATGATTCCAAGCACCACCCTCCTTTTGAAGCTTCCAGTCTGTTGTTCGAACTCAATCAGTATGACAGAGTGATCTCCAGCCTTGTCCTCATCAACACTCACACCTGTGTTAACGAGAGAATCACTGACATGATGTCAGCTGGTCCTTTTGTGGCAGGGCTGAAATGCAGTGGACATTTTTGGGGGGATTCAGTTAATTTGCATGGCAAAGAGGGACTTTGCAATTAATTGCAATTCATCTGATCACTCTTCATAACATTCTGGAGAATATGCAAATTGCCATCATACAAACTGAAGAAACAGACTTTGTGAAAATGTATATTTGTGTCATTCTCAAAACTTCTGGCCACGACTTTGACATATACAGAGTTTGTGTCAACGGACATGGAGATTAATACATCATTATTTGATGTAGCTACCCCGTGTCTGCCCCTCCTCCTGTTTATTGTGATGSTGAGTTTTCCGACTGCCAGCTGTACGTAAACATATGGACAAATCCCTTTTCGACTCTGTGTGTTGTGGAAAGGTAAACACAAATTGTTTCAAGCTAACGTTAGCGATCATAAGATTGACATTCATGGGGGTCTAAAGTGCCAGCAGTTCACTCGCATTTGCTAGTGAAAGAAATTAAATACAAATATGAAAAATAACTGGTCGCATTTGTGAGAGGGTGATATACATTTAATWCTGCGTCTCATTAGTTGTATTKTAGACGTAACATTACGAGGATCACGCAACCTGATCACGCAAGACTGTAACTGYAATTATGATCCACGTCACAAAAAAGCATTACAAAAGTATAATCAAAAATAAATATAAACATCTTGGCATCAAATGGAGTCGGGAGTTTAGAAGACTGATTAAGAATGATTGAGTGTCTGGTATTAGCTATAGAGGKAATGCTTCTAAAATGTCTTTGCAATAGATTTGAGATTTTCTCAATTTCGAATATCTGARATGATGTATGTGCTGCAAAGAAATACAATAGGCACCTTTACATCGGCTGAAACACCGGACTCTTCTAGTGAACAGCGTTCAGATTCCCTTCGCGCTAACCTACTTAAGCCTTGTGTAGCCAGTTTGTGGTCTGTGTCTATGCGATCATTTGTTTTTGTTTTTATGTTTTCAAAATGATTTTGCTTTTCGTGCTGATTAGGAACCGTGTCTAAAAATCCAATACTTGTGAGCTGGCCCTAGAGATTGGCCCTGTTTGAGAGGTGACAAGTTCTTCTACTATAGAGACTAAACTTGGGGACATGTGCGAAGAAAAACTTTATAGATTATTATCTCCATTCTACACTGTACATGTAATGGAATAAACATACAGACAATCTGTGCTAATTCCACAAAAAATATATTTATTTTATATGTTCTGTACTTATCAGTATGAATATTTTATTTCTGTTTTGTAAATACCTTTTCAGAGGACCGAACTGAACCAGGTGTGATCCATAATGTTTGTCTAAGCACATGAATCTMMAATTTGACGCGCGTGTCTGGTACTCTAAAAAGTTGGACAGGGTTGGCAGGTCTACTATTCCTAACACTCCTTCCAAGCACACACAACTCTATTCATAACACTCCTTTATCCTCCCATGCACACACACAACTATATTCCGAACACATACAGTGGGGCAAAAAAGTATTTAGTCAGCCACCAATTGTGCAAGTTCTCCCACTTAAAAATATGAGAGAGGCCTGTAATTTTCATCATAGGTACACTTCAACTTAACAAAATTAGAAGAAAAAAATCCAGAAAATCACATTGTAGGATTTTTAATGAATTATTTGCAAATTATGGTGGAAAATAAGTATTTGGTCACCTACAAACAAGCAAGATTTCTGGCTCTCACAGACCTGTAACTTCTTCTTTAAGAGGCTCCTCTGTCCTCCACTCGTTACCTGTGTTAATGGCACCTGTTTGAACTTGTTATCAGTATAAAAGACACAAGTAATTTTTCTAACAATTGTTTACAGACAGATTATTTCACTTATAATTCACTGTATCACAATACCAGTTGGTCAGAAGTTTACATACACTAAGTTGACTGTGCCTTTAAACAGCTTGGAAAATTCCAGAAAATGAGTCATGGCTTTAGAAGCTTCTGATAGGCTAATTGACATCATTTGATCAATTGGAGGTGTACCTGTGGATGTATTTCAAGGCCTACCTTCAAACTCAATGCCTCTTTGCTTGACATCATGGGAAAATCAAAAGAAATCAGCCAGACCTCAGAAAGAAAAATTGTAGACGTCAACAAGTCTGGTTCGCCTTGGGAGCAATTTCCAAACGCCTGAAGGTACCACTTCATCTGTACAAACAATCGCAATTATAAACACCATGGACCACGCAGCCATCATACAGCTCAGGAAGGAGATGCTTCTGTATCCTAGGGATGAACGTATTTGGTGCGAAACGTGCAAACAATCCCAGAACAACAGCAAAAGACCTTGTGAAGATGCTGGAGGAAACAGTACAAAAGTACTATATCCACAGTAAAACGAGTACTATTTCGACATAACCTGAAAGGCCGCTCAGCAAGGAAGAAGCCACTGTCCCAAAACCGCCCTAAAAAGACAGAACACGGTTTGCAACTGCACATGGAGAAAAATATCGTACTTTTTGGAGAAATGTCCTCTGGTCTGAGGAACAAAAATAGAACTGTTTGGCCATAATGCCCATCGTATGTTTGGAGGAAAAAGGGGGAGGCTTGCAAGCCGAAGAACACCATCCAACCATGAAGCACGGGGTGGCAGCATCATGTTTTTGGGGTGCTTTGCTGCAGGAGGGACTGGTGCACTTCACAAAATAGATGGCATCATGAGGGAGGAACATTTTGTCGATATATTGAAGCAACATCTCAAGACTGGCTTAAGGACAACAAAGTCAAGGTATTGGAGTGGCCATTACAAAGCCTGACCTCAATCCCATAGAAAATTTGTGGTCAGAACTGAAAAAGCGTGTGCGAGCAAGGAGGCCTACAAACCTGACTCAGTTACACCAGCTCTGTCAGGAGGAATGGGACAAAATTCACCCAAATTATGTGGGAAGCTTGTGGAAGGCTACCCGAAACGTTTGACCCAAGTTAAACAATTAAAAGGCAATGCTACCAAATACTAATTGAGAGTATGTAAACTTTCTGACCCACTGGGAATGTGATGAAAGAAATAAAAGCTGAAATAAATCATTCTCTCTACTATTATTCTGACATTTCACATTCTTAAAATAAAGTGGTGATCCTAACTGACCTAAGACAGGGAATTTGTAGGAGGATTATGTCACGCTCGTCGTAATGTGGAAGAGAGGAGGACCAAGGCACAGCGTGAAGTGAATACATTCTTCTATTTATTTAAGAAGAAACACTAACCAAACTAATACAAAACGAACGTGACGCTATATATAACAGTGCAGACACAGGCAACTAACACATAGACAATAACCCACAACCCACAATACAAAACAGGCTACCTAAATATGGTTCCCAATCAGAGACAACGCAAAACACCTGTCTCTGATAGAGAACCATATCAGGCCAAACACATAGAAATAGACAAACCAGACATACAACATAGAATGCCCACTCAGATCACACCCTGACCAAACAAAACATAAAACATACAAAGCAAACTATGGTCAGGGCGTGACAGATTAAATCTCAGGAATTGTGAAATACTGAGTTTAAATATATTTGGCTAAGGTGTATGTAAACTTCTAACTTCAACTGTATATACAGTATACATATTTAGTCTAATACCTTAAGTATTTCAAAAGGCCTTATTTTGAGGGCCTAATTTTACCATAATACAGGGGCATGAAGCTCATACCCATCACTCTGAACCAAAACTTCACCCATCATGATCATATTTATGTCAGGCGGTGGTTAACTGGTGCAGTGAATCAGACGCAGGAGAGCAGAAATGAGTGTACAAGGTATTTAATTCCACGACAGCACCAGTATACAGACAATACTCAAAGTGCGGAGAAATACCGGTCACTCGAAAATAACGGGCGTAAATACATAACCTGGCAAACATAACCAGCCGACAAGTACCGCCATGAACAATCAATAAACACGCACACTAACATGTGGGAAACAGAGGGTTAAATAATGAACATGTAATTAGGGAATAGAAACCAAGTGTGTAGAAAACAAAGACAAAACAAATGGAAAATGAAAAKTGGATTGRCGATGGCTAAAAGTCCAGTGATGTCGACCGCCGAACGCCGCCCGAACATGGAGAGGGACCGACTTCGGCGGAAGTCGTGACCCATTTACCAGCATGCTCTATCGTAGGTTTATTTTTTAGAATTGTTTGTTTCAATATCTGTTTGTGCATGTACATTCACTGATTGGTTAATCTTATGCTACACAACAATAAATAACATACATTTTTCTAAACTAATCCAATCAGGTAGTTAGATTTTTTTTTCACACGTTACTGAAATGTTTGTTCCAGTTTAAATTCTTTATCTAGTCTCCATACAACATTTGTATGCTGTGGCAGACAACAAATCAAATCAAATTTTATTTGTCACATGCGCCGAATGCAGTGAAATGCTTACTTACAAGCCTTTAACCAACAATGCAGTTTACATTTTAAAAAGTCTAAAGAAAGTATTTACTAAAATAAACTGAAGTAAACAATATAAAAATATGAATTTAAAATGTAATAAAAAATGTAACAACAGTAGCGAGGCTATATACAGGGGATACCRGTACAGAGTCAATGTGCTGTACATTTATGTAGAGGTAAAGTGACTATGCTTGGATAATAGGCAGAGTAGCAGCAGCGTAAAATGGGGTGTGGGATGGGGACAATGCAAATAGTCCGGGTAGCCATTTGATTAGCTGTTCAGGAGTCTTATGGCTTGGGGATTTAAACTGTCAAGAAGCATTTTGGACCTAGACTTGGCACTCTGGTATCGCTTGCCGTGTGGTAGCAGAGAGAACAGTCTATGASTAGGGTGGCTGGAGTCTTTGGCAATTTTTTKAAACTTCTTCTGACACCACCTGGTATATGGGACCTGGAAGCTTGGCCCCAGTGATGTACTGGGCCATACACACTACCCTCTGTAGTGCCTTGCGGTCGGAGGCCGAGCAGTTGCCATAACAGGCGGTGATGCAACCATTCAGGATGCTCTCGATGGTGCAGCTGTAGAACTTTTTGAGGATCTGAAGACCCATGCCAAATCTTTTCAGTCTCCTGAGGGGGAATAGGAGTTGTCAAGCTCTCATCACGACTGTCTTGGTGTGTTTGGACCATGATAGTTTGTTGGTGATGTGGAAACSAAAGTACTTGGTGTCGAACCTGCTCCACTACAGCCCYGTCGATGAGAATGGGGGCGAGCTCAATCCTTTTTTTGTAGTCCACAATCATCTACTTTGTCTTGATCACGTTGAAGGGGAGGTTGTTATCCTGGTACCACACCGCCAGGTCTCTGACCTCCTCCCTATAGGTTATCTAATTTTTGTCGGTGATCAGGCCTACCACTGTTGTGTCATCAGCAAACGTTATGATGGTGATGGAGTCGTGCTTGGCCATGAAGTCATGGGTGAACACCCCTGAGGGATCCGTGTGTTGAGGATCAGTGTGGCAGATGTTTTGTTACCTACCCTTACCACCTGGGGGCGGTCCGTCAGGAAGTCCAGGATCCAGTTGCAGAAGGAGGTGTTTTGTCCCAGGGTATTTAGCTTAGTGATGAGCTTTGCGGGCATTATGGTGTTGAACGCTGCACTGTAGTCGATGAATAGCATTCTCACGTAGGTGTTCCTTTTGTCCAGGTGGGAAAGGGCAGTGTGGAGTGCAGTAGGTCTGGGATAATGGTGTTGATGTGCGCCATGACCAGCCTTTCAAAGCGCTTCATGGCTACAGATGTGCGTGCCACGGGTCGATAGTAATTTAGGCAGGTGGGCACAGGAACTATGGTGGTTTGCTTGAAACATGTTGGTATTACAGACTCGGTCAGGGACAGGTTGAAAAAGTCAGTGAAGACACTTGCCATTTGGTCACCGTATGCTCGGAGTACACGTCCTGGTAATCCGTTTGGCCCTGTGGCCTTGTGAATGTTGACCTGTTTAAAGGTCTTACTCACATCTGCTACGGACAGCGTGATCACACAGTCGTCCGGAACAGCTGATGCTCTCATGCATGCTTTAGTGTCGGTTGCCTCGAAGCGAGCATTAAAGGCATTTAGCTCGTCTGGTAGGCTCGTGTCACTGGGCAGCTAGCGGCTGTGCTTCCCTTTGTAGTCCGCAATAGTTTGCAAGCCCTGCGACATCCGACAAGCGTACGATTCAATCTTAGTCCTGTATTGATGCTTTGCCTGTTTGATGGTTCGTTGGAGGGTATAGCGGAATTTCTTGTAAGCATCCCGGTTAGAGTCCCGCTCCTTGAAAGAGGCAGCTCTACCCTTTAGCTCAGTGCGGATGTTGCCTGTAATCCATGGCTTCTGGTTGGGGTATGTACGGACGGTCACAATGGGGACGACGTCATCTATGCACTTTTTCATTGGCCAGTGACTGATGTGGTGTACTCCTCAATGCCATCGGAAGAATTCCCAAACATATTCCAGTCAGTGCTAGCAAAACAGTCCTGTAGCTTAGCATCTGCGTCATCTGACCAGTTCCTTATTGAGTGAGTCACTGGTGCTTCCTGCTTTAGTTTTTGCTTGTAAGCAGGAATCAGGAGAATAGAGTTATGGTCAGATTTTCCAAATGGAGGGTGAGGGAGAGCTTTGTACGCATCTCTGTGTGTGGAGTAAAGGTGGTCTAGAGTTTTTTTCCTCTGGTTGCACATTTAACATGCTGGTAGAAATGAGGTTAAATGGATTTAAGTTTCCATGCATTAATGTCTGGATGAGCATTTTCTTGTTTGCTTATGGCCTTATACAGCTTGTTGAGTGCCGTCTTAGTGGCAGCATCAGTTTGTGGTGGTAAATAGACCACTACGAAAAATATAGATGAAAACTCTCTTGGTAAAAAGTGTGGTCTACAGCTTATCATGAGATACTCTACCTCMGGCAGGCAAAACCTTGAGATTTCCTTAATATTAGATTTCGTACACCAGCTGTTATTTACAATAGACACAGACTGCTACCCCTTGTCTTACCGGAGGCAGCTGTTCTATCTTGCCGATGGCCTGAAAACCCCGCCAGCTGTAGGTTATCCATGCCGTTGTTCAGCCACGCCTTTACAGTTTTACAGTTTTTAATATCCCGTTGGTAGGATAGTCGTGATCAGAACTCATCCATTTTGTTATCCAATGATTACACGTTGGGTAATAGGACTGATGGTAGAGGGGGATAACTCACTCTCCGTCGGATCCTTACAAGGCACCCCGACCTATGTCCCTGATATCTCTGTCTCTTCTTCATGCGAATGACGGGGATTTGGGCCTTGTCGGGTGTCTGAAATAAATTATTTCCCGTCCGATATGTTAAAGGAAAAATCTTTGTCCAGTACGAGGTGAGTGGTCGCCGTCATGATATCCAGAAGCTTTTTTCGGTCATAAGAGGTGGTGGCAGAAACATTATGTACAAAATAAGTTACAAATAACACATAAAAACACACCCAATAGCACAATTAGTTAGGAGCCCATAAAACAGCAGCCATCTCTTCCGGCGCCATCCTAGTAGAGGTAGATGGGTCAAGGGGGAGGAGGGATCCTAAGAGGAGTGGTGTGAGTAGTAGATCTGAACCAGTACAGAGGGATAGGCCGACAAGTGATACGTTTCATTAAGATTAGATTTTTTCGCATTTATAACAATGGTTATCAACTGTACTGCAGGGATGGAACGTAAGTCACAGAAAATGTAGGTTGTGGTGGCAGCTGCAGACGGGTATTTGGGTGCACGAGACATGACGTCAGAAGAGTTACAGGGTGTGTTGAGTGGTGGTGCCCCATCCGTAGGACTAGATAGATTTAAATATTGGAGTAGGGTGGTGGGTTTTTAGTGAGTGTAGGGTTAGATGGTTGGGTATTTGTAGATTTATTTGTATTTTCAAGCAAAGTATAAGGGTGTTATACTCCATTCTGGTAAGTGGCGGACTTTTATTGAATGCCAGCCGCCATTAAACCTCATCGAAGAAGAAGACTACGTTCCTAAATATAGCACTCCTTCTGAATGCTGGTTGCAGGTGAATAAAAATTCCAACTGCTGAATATCTGGCTGGATTCCAATAGGAATTACAAATCACTTTGCAAGCCGGCGTAATGTGATTGCAGGTAGGGTTGCAATTTTCCAGAAAATCTGGGTGGACATTTCCTTGACAGGGAAGCAGGAAATCCAATTTTGGGAAAGTCACCTGAAATTTGTCAACCTACTTGCAGGCCTGATGTGGCCTGATGTATGAACTGGGGTACTATTATGGACTTATAACTAAAGGTACAAAGGAGAACCTTACAGAGTACCACTACAGTGATAAGTGTTTGTAATCTTAACCTTTTTTTCTGAGAGTGTAATACAATTATGGCCTGAAACGTATGGTTTACAGGCCACATCAGGCCTGCAAGTCACATTATGCTGGCTTGCAAAGTGATGTGTAGTTCCTATTGGAATTCAGCTAGTGTGGGGATATCCATCTTTTGGAATGTTTTTTCATCCGCAACCTGTATTCAGAATGACTGTCAGGGTTAGGAAGACTAAACTATGAGACATATACACTTATGATCTCACTTTGTGAAGTCAATAGRAATGAAAATGGATGTATGCAACAACCATGTCTTTGTCACTAACAAATAGTTCRGTAACTTTACAATTTTCTTGAAAGACATGGCACTCTGGGAAATATTTGAATAAAGCTTTACACTTAGCATTGTGTTAATTTAACACTGTTCTGGTGTCTATATGGTTCCACAGACTCAACACTCTCAGTGTTCATTTGTGATTTTTTTAACACTGAAGAATTTGCTGTGTACACAGCAAATTGACCAGTGTTCATTTTTAAGTGTAACATTTTTAGTGTTGATTTAGGAGGTATATTCACTCTGTAATAGTGAAATTAACATTTAGTGGGGTAAAATAACCTCCAGTGTTAGTGTTAATAACCAAAGGTATTGTTTTACACTGTGGAGAGTAAAACAGTCCACACCCCATCAAAACCACACCCCATCACAATCATATTTCCCAGCATGCTCTGCTGCGGGTAGATCTTTTAAAGATTGTTTTTAATATCAGTGTTTTTGCATGTACATTGATTGATTCATCTTATGCTACACAAAGATAAATAACATAAATGCTTCTAAACTACTGCAATCAGTTAGATATATTTTTTGCACCCGTTACTGAAATGGTTGTTCCGGTTTAAATGGTTTAGGTCGTGTTTCATTTACATGAAGTTACATAATCCTGGAAGTCATTCTGAGTGCCGGTTGTGGGTGAATAAAAATGTCTATTGAATTCTAATTGGTTGGATTCAAATAGGAATTACACATTCATTGCAACTCAGCATAATGTGATTTGCATGACTAATGTGGCCTGTATGCCAGGAGTTTACTAACACCACTGTTTTAAGGTAAAACTAGGCTATTAAGGCTTTGATATATGTAATGTATTGTCATAGTTTMATTTTCATAATATCGTTCACCCTAAAACTCACTTGGTGAAAGACCCAGGCCTTTAAAAGTAAAGAATTTAACTACCATGAAAAGGCAACCTATGAAAAATGTGAATTAGACTTTACGTCCTACAGTGTTAAAACAACACCCCAAAATGATTTGCTGTAAATCTACAGGTGTTAATTTCTTACAATGAGAAAGTGTAACCAAGTCAGGACTAAGCAAAGTGTGTCCAGTTTACTCTATTTCAAGTGTTATGTTTTACACTGTAGGTGTTGCATATTACTCTTGAGTAGAGCTATGCAAACACCACAATCGAGCTCCTTTTAACATTTTGAGAGTCAAATGGGGAACACTGCAACAGAGTTAAATCTTTAACACTTTCAAAAGTGTTATTTTAACATCAGTACAGTGGGACTCATGTTTACTGACAATAGTGTACATTTGACACTTTCAGAGTTAAATGTACACCATTGATTGTGCTGTGTAGGGAATAGGGTGCCATTTGCGATGCAGCTCATCTCTGGCTACCAAGCTAATTATTGACTCTCATCCACTCTTGTCCCGTTGGTATTTAATGAGAGAGAGGCATGTGTGTGTGTGTGTGTGTGTGTGTGTGTGTGTGTGTGTGTGTGTGTGTGTGTGTGTGTGTGTGTGTATGTGTGTGTGTGTGTGTGTGTTGAATAAGTGGCGGGTGTTCCATTAAGGACTCATCTCCAACAACATCAGCTAATTAAACAACAACAGCCAAGAGAAATCAACGATCGAGAATGTTTCAGTTAATTAATATCTCCAACTATAGTATCTCTCTAACTCTGCTTGTACCTATCTCTAGTTTTGGTCTCTGTCTTTGTTTATCTGCCTGTAACTCTGTCTGGCTAACGATCTAATTAAACTAAGGAATAACTATTTCCCAACAGATTGAGAAGCCATCTTTCCATAAAAGTTTGTGGTTTTTGAGAAATAAGGTGTTCTCGATGTCCACCGAGCAATTGTATTCGGAACAAAATACATCACCATTAGAAATCCCCTCAGAACCACTGTGTCACGATCGTTGTAACCTTGAAGAGAGGACCAAGGCGCAGCGTGATAGAAAGACATCTTCTTTTTATTATGAAGACGAAACAAACKAACAAAAACAACAAACAGACGACCGTGAAGCTATATCAAACAAATAGTGCTGACACTAAACACTACACAAAGACAATTACCCACAAAAGCCTACTGCCTATGGCTGCCTTAAATATGGCTCCCAATCAGAGACAATGAATGACAGCTGTCTCTGATTGATAACCATTCAGGCAACCATAGACTTACCTAGACACCTACACTCAACACAAACCCATACACTCTACCAAAACCCCCTATACCATACAACCACCCCAGACGAGACAACTATACACAAACATCCCCCCTGTCACACCCTGACCTAACCAAAATATTACAGAAAACAAAGATAACTAAGGCCAGGGCGTGACACACTGGGGTTATCCAGACAACCTAATCTTGGCTCTACCACTGAAATACCAATACTTCGCTGAAGCTCAGAAGGTGAATATGGCAAGTTTATTGGTGTGTGACGTGTGTTTATTCACACGCACGCAGGCATGCACCCACACACACACAAAATGGCTGGCAATTTTCTTGGTGTTTGACATGACGGTGGTTTATAATGGATGTTTGTTCTCCTCTGGCCCCTCGGTGAGCCTCCCAATTTATTATCTCAGCTGTGGAGAAAACAGCACATATCACTCTCGCACACTGCTCCCCCATGACAGGGGAGGTATTATTATAGACACACACAAACACCTGCATGCACACACACTCTCACACATACAGYGCACCTCAAATCCAGAGGTTGTTAGTTCAAATTCCAGGTGGTGTCATACTTTAGCTGAACAGCAATAACATGTTTTCACATGTGAAATGTCACATGTAACGTATTCCAAACTTGTAACCCCACTTTTGAGAAAATGGCCCTTGAACATTTGGTACTGTACACCTACTGGAGAGCTCTTCTTTGTCCACACCCATTCAGCATCGTCCACTCCTCTTAGGCCTTAGCCCCACCCATCTCTTTAAGGATTTACATGTG
>NC_036853.1:29135189-29138896 GCF_002910315.2 Salvelinus sp. IW2-2015 | reverse complement strand
GTATTACAGAAACATGTCTTTACATGTAAAATATCACGTGAAGTGTTCCAAAAACATGTTTTTACATTGTTTCAAAATGTGTGAAATCGTGATTTTTCCCATGTGAAAACATGGGTTCAACATATGTGACTGACCGTCTCGATTCGTTCTTATGTAGCAAAATTTGAAATTGTGTTTTTTCACATTGAATAAAAGTAGAGACTCCAGAGATAGAAAATGGTATATCATACACTGCAGTTGAGGAACAATGGGAAAGTAATTCTGTTTTGAGGCCATGTGGTAAACACACACTATAACAAATAAAATCTTGTTTGCACAGGATATAGGAGGTGTTAACGGTACAGTGAAGTGGTTATTTGCTTAGTAGCAAAATCAAAAACAGAGAGTGTCCAGATAAAAATATTTKATCATTATTAGATGACACTTACCCARCACACTAAATTGATGGGTMATGTGAAGGAAATGCTATAATCCCCCCCAGCCACATCWAACTAAGTGGAYGGGTCACTATTGTCTAGACATGTACACATGTTCATGAAATACAATAGATGGCTGTAATCACCCCCAGACACACCTGGCTAATTTGATGGGTCATGTAATAATCCGGCCGAAGTGGAGTCTTTTGGTTAGACATGTAGCTAGCTAGGTAGATAGCTAAACAATGAACCGGCATAATCCCAACTCATACTATTAACAATACAAACATTGTCATAGCTGCATGAATCAGCAGGTAGCTAAAGCTAACAAACTAGGTTCAATGTTAGCTAACTAACATTAGGCTATAACTAGCAATACAAATGGATTTCTGATTTGAATAATATTACAACACACATCATACGCGTAATGTTTGCTAGCTAACTAACAGTACGCTTTAACTTGCAATAAAATTACTTTCTGACAAAATGTGAAACTTATATCTGAAAATGAGCTAGATGGATGAAAGCTTCACGGCAGACTGGAACCATTTAACTCTGTTTTGTTTGTAGCTACATCTTGTTTGGCCAGCGTTGTGTCAAGACACTCCGGTTCACACTGACCGTGGCGTGTGCAGAAGGTAGCTCATCACTTTTTCCAACTGATCTGTCAATAGCGCCTGCGAAATTCAGGCAATCAATGTTGTTGAGAAAAGTAGCAAAACTTTTGTAGTTCTCGATGGCTAACGTTATGTCTTTCAAAAATGGCGTGGCAGAAAGGACTGTCAACACATACTGAACAGTTCATGTTTAAGACAGAAGCATGCTGGCAGACCAATCCAAACTCATCTCCCGGCATGTCCAGCCCATCCATTATCTCAGCCAATCATGGCTAGCGGGAAGGTTCCTGACTTTTTCCATGGCTAAACCAACTAGGTTCGTAATTGAATAATTGTATTCATATTCATGGATGAAATACAGGTTTGTTATTAAGGCGCATGAAAGTTCACATGTTCCAGAAGGCATTTTTGKCAAAAAACACATTTTGATAAAAAAATGTATGTTTACGTTCAAATGCCGCTCCTGTGAARTAGTGACGTGTGATAGACGCCTAGTTTCCTGAAAYGAATCACATATGATAACMTGAAACTACACTGCTGRCCATTGCTSGTAAATTTTACAGTCATACGGTACATTTCTACAGTAAWAGGATAATGTATTAGTGCTTTGCTATATTTTTACTGTCAATCGCAATGGACTTGGGTACTTCTTGGCAAGTCCTGTAAATTAAAACTTCTTAAGGATCGGTGTCCCGCTAGCGGGACAGGAGAGAGATCCACAAACCTTTAGGAAGTATGGTTGGTCTCATTGTCCATTTGGAATCCCATTTGCGACCAAGCTTTATCTTCCTGACTGATTGTCTTGAGATGTTGCTTCAATATATCCACATAATTTACCTACTTCATGATGCCATCTATTTTGTGAAGTGCACCAGTCCCTCCTGCAGCAAAGCACCCAACGACATGATGCTGCCACCCTCGTGACTCACGGTTGGGATGGTGTTCTTCGCCTGCAAGCCTCCCCCTTTATCCTCCAAACATAACAATGGTCATTATGGCCAAAAAGTTATATTCTTCTTTCATCAGACCAGAAGAACATTTCTCCAAAAAGTACGATCTTTGTGCAGTTGCAAACCATAGTCTGGTTTTTATAGCGTTTTTTTAGCAGTGGCTTCTTCCTTGCTGAGCGGCCTTCAGGTTACGTCGATATAGAACTCGTTTTAACTGTGGATATAATACTTTGTTGTTTCCTGGCCCGTCTAACCTCCATTTAAAGGGGTATCAACCAGATTCATTTTCCAATGGCTTCCTCAGGCTGTGACCAGGCTTTAGACATAGTTTCAGGCTTTTATTTTGAAACTGAGCGAGATTTTTCAAAAGAGGTCAGGTGTCCTCTGAATATTTCCTGCGAGCCGAGAAAAGGGCACCCCTTTTTCCTTTTGTCTCTTAATGAATAGGTTATGCTCCGGTTTAAATATTATCGATTATGTTTGTTAAAGACAACCTGAGGATTGATTATAAAAAACATTTGAAATGTTTCTACGAACCATTTCGGATACTTTTTGGGATTTGTCGAACGGAACACGGCTTTTTGTTTTCTCAAAATAATGCGCAACCAAATGGCGTTTTTTTTGTGATAAAAGTAATATTATCGAACAAAAGAAGATTTGTTGTGTAACTGGGAGTCTCGTGAGTGGAAACACCCGAAGATTATCAAAGGTTAAGCGATCTTTTAATTGCTTTTCTTACTTTCGTGACCAAGCTAACCAAGCTATATAAGGCTAAGCTGTTATAGCATTGAAAGCACACTCACAAAAGCTTGGATTTCTTTAGCTGTAAAATATATTTTCAAAATCTGACACGATAGGTGGATTAACAACAAGCTAAGCTGTGTTTTGGTATATTTCACTTGTGATTGCATGATTATAAATATTTTTTGTAATATTTTTGAATCTGATACTTTTGGGAATTTTCTTCTGCTTTTCAGGACGGAACGAGGCTGTAGTTTTCTCAACATAACGCGCAACCCAAATGGCGTTTTTTTGTTATAAAAGTAATATTTATTGAACAAAAATAAATTTATTGTGTAACTGGGAGTCTCGTGAGTGCAAACATCTGAAGATTATCTAAGGTAAGCGATTCATTTTATTGCTTTTCTGACTTTCGTGACCATGCTAATCTGGGCTAGCTGTTGTAGGATTGAAAGCTACACTCACAAAGCTTGGATTTCTTTCGCTGTAAAATATATTTTCAAAAATCTGACACGATAGGTGGATTAACAACAAGCTAAGCTGTGTTTGGTATATTCACTTGTGATTGCATGATTATAAATATTTGTAGTAATATTCTTGCATTTGGCGCCCTGCAATTCTAGCGGTTGTTTAGGAAAGTTATCCCGTAAAAGGGATCCGTAGCGCAGAGAAGTTAAAGGCACAGTCAACTTAGTGTATGTAAACTTCTGACCCACTGGAATTGTGATACGGTAATTATAAGTGAAATAATCTGTTGTAAACAATTGTTGGAAAAATTATTGTGTCATGCACAAACTAGATGTCCTAACCGACTTGCCACAACTATAGTTTGTTAACAAGAAATTTGTGGAGTGGTTGAAAAAATGAACCTAAGTGTATGTAAACTTCCTACTTCAACTGTACTTAAGTGTACCTAAATGTTTAAAATCCATATTATGTATGATTATTTATTTGAATTACTCGCCCTCCGTTTCACCTTAAGT
>NC_036853.1:29126162-29134528 GCF_002910315.2 Salvelinus sp. IW2-2015 | reverse complement strand
ATGAATGAACCAGACCTGTGGAGTCTACATTTTTTTTTGTTTGTGGTCTGCTGATTTCTTTGATTTCCCATGATGTCAAGCAAAGAGCACTGAGTTTGAAGGTAGGCCTTGAAATACATCCCACGGTACACCTCTCATTTGACTCAAATGATGTCAATACCTATAAGAAGCTTCTAAACCATGACATCTTTCTGGAATTTTCCAAGCTGTTTTAAAGCACAGTCAACTTAGTGTATGTAAACTTCTGACCCACTGGAATTGTGATACGGTGAATTATAAGTGAAATAATCTCGTCTGTAAACAATTGTTGGAAAAATTGTTGATGCACAAACTAGATGTCCTAACCGACTTGCCCACACTTAGTTTTGTTAACAAGAAATTTGTGGAGTGGTTGAAAAAATAACCTAAGTGTATGTAAACTTCCTACTTCAACTGTACTTAATGTACCTATAATGTTTAAAATCCAATATATGTATGATTATTTATTTGAATACTCGCCCCCCAGTTTCACCCTTAAGCTCCCGCTAGCGGGACACCGATCCTTAAGAATAGTTAATTTACGGACTTGCCAAGAATACCCAAGTCCATTGCGATTGACAGTAAATATAGCAAAGCACTAATACATTATCCTATTTACTTAGAAAATACCGTATGACTGTAAAATTTACCAGCAAGGCAGCAGTGTAGTTTCATTTATCATATGTGATTCATTTCAGGAAACTAGCGGTCTATCACACGTCACTACTTCACAGGAGCGGCATTTGAACGTAAACATACATTTTTTATCAAAATGTGTTTTTTGCAAAAATGCCTTCTGGAACATGTGAACTTTCATGCGCCTAATAACAACCTGTATTTCATCCATGAATATGATAAAATTATTCAATTACCAACCTAGTTGTTTAGCCTATGGAAAAAGTCAGGAACCTTCCCGCTAGCCATTTGCTGAGATAATGGATGGCTGGACAGCGGAGAGTGAGTTTGGAATTGTCTGCCCGTAGCAATGCTTCTGTCTTTACTGAACTGTTTCAGTGTGTCTTATTTCTACCAGAACATCCCTCAATTGACAAAACATCATCCTGACGTGACAATCCTTATCATTTATTGGCCTTGATGAGTCCTGCTATCAGTTTTCTTACCCACTGCCCATCCTGCATTTTATTTAGCAGAGAGCATTCACATTTCCTTCAAAACTGTGAATACGACATTAGACAAAAATACGAAAGTAAGCACGCGATCACTAAGACTAGTTTTTGACCATTATCTTTTAACATAACAGAATCATTGACTGCCCCTGAGTTCATCATGCACAACTCATGACGATCAGTTGAAAATGAATATAAGACGTATCTTCTTTATGCTCAAAACACTAACTAGAGACGGAGTGTAACCGGGTGTTGTTTAATCACCGCAACGTACTGCAATGTAATCTCAATAATACGTGCCTAGTGAGCACTACATTACTGAACAGAGTAATGTGAAATCGTTCCCAGTCTGCGTGAGTCTCTCACTCCATCTAGTCATTCAGATTAAGTTTAGTTTGTCCGAAAAGTATGTATATATCACGATTGTTTTAAAGGCCTCACTCAGGTTTAATTGCTAATCTATACATTTTTACGCGGTTAGTGATATCGTGTAATATTATTGTGTCCCAATCATGGCAACAAAGTCCTACAGTGTTGTGAATTTGCTCTCTAATCTTTGTTTGTGAGGGTGAAAATTGTATTAGAGTCCGGCCGTACAAGGTGAATCTTAGCGATCATTGATTGCAGCACTTATAGCTACACTATCTAACAATTCATTAGGGAGACCTCATGAGCTTACCAAACTATAGTCTTTTAGCAGTTAAAGGTTAACATCTTTTCGATTGATTGCTGAATAATATCGCTCTACCATACATTAGCTATTTAGTGACATAATTAAACTATCACACTACTAAAGATCAACCAAAGCGTGTGTTCTTTTTATCCGAGAAACAATAAAAGAGGAATCTTCCCAGCTATTATCCCAGGAATAAATGATCACACCGCAATTATAACCTAAATGAATAGTCCATCAAAAAAACAAATAATAAAGCCCAGATGCGTCCTGTAGGGTTCACATCAAGAAAGATGTCACCACTAATCAACCATCACCGGCCTACCCATCAAATAATTGATAGTATGCCAGTTACATCTCGAGTTGACAAATCTGTAAATTGTTTCACCATATATCAATAGCTACTCATCCACCCATTCTATGATAGATGATGGGCCTTGCTGGGATTATAGCATTCCTCACATGCCCTCAATTGCCTGTGTAGCTGGAGATAAAGTGTACATTAAATAATACATAAAATATGTTTCTATCTTCGACATTCCCTCCATGATTATCATTTATTTTCGACATAAACTTAAGCACTCAAAAATAACCTAAACTTCCACTTACCACACAACAAATAAATACCCCATTGTCACTATTTCAGCCCACTATCCCCTCTAGTGTCTTTCAGCCACCAAACAAAGAATTTTATTGATGAACACAACCCCCATTAATCACCCCGTGATTGAAATCCAAGAAATAAAAAAAAACATGAATAATTGATGTGTACTAATGGTGATGTATCCTTTTATGGTGATGGAGGATAGGAGAGGTGTGACATGCTGAATGAGTAAAGTGTGGGTGATAAAAATATTTTTTTATCATATTTAGATGACACTTCCCAACACACTAAATGGATGGGGTCATTGTAAGTGAAATCTATAATCACCCTCCAAGCCACTCAAACTAAGTGGATATGCGTCACATTGTCTAGACATGTGTACACATGTTCTATGAAATACAATAGATGGCTTTGTATATCTACCAACGCCAGACACACTCTGGCTAATAATGGATGGCCAAGGTCAGTGTTAATAAGCCGACCGAAGTGGAGTCCTTTTGTATAGACATGTAGCACTAGCTAGGTAGATAGCTAAAACAATGAACGGCATAATCCCAACTCGTATACTCTAGAAATTACCAAAATACAAAGCATTAGTGCATAAGCTGCATCCATGCAAATCCTAAAAGCAAAACGTAGCATAGCTAAACAAACGTAGGTTTCCAAGTTAGCTAACATAACATCTAGGCTATGACACTAGCAATAACAACATGATTTCTGATGTTAGAATTAAATATTACAAACACAACATCATCACGCGTAAGTTTCGCTAGCTAAAAGACTAAGAAACGTGTAGTACGCTTTAACTTGTGTGTCCCAATAAAAATTACTGTCTCTTAAAGCCAACAAGAAAACCAATGAAGAAGTCTACAAAAAATTAGTGATAAAACCACTCAAAACAATAAAAAAATGAAGTAGACACCAATAGGATATGAATACAAACAACTTCACAAGGACACACGGACTCCCAATCAAAAGAAAGAGCCAAACCACGGATAAAACCCATTTTACACCTACTGTTATTTTAAAAATGTCAAGCCTAACCAATAAACTGATGTTCTCGACAAACACAAGAGCGAATAAATGTCTCATGACACTCGCTTCCAGCAGACTTGACCATAGCAGGTGCAGACAAAGCCTAGCCCGAAGCACACTTTTTCCAACTATCATATAAGTCACAATCCCCGCCGCTCCCTGCGACCAATTGCAGGCAATCAATGTTGTTGAGAAAAGTAGCAGAAACTTTGGTAGTCTCGAGTGAGCTAACGTTAAATGTCTTCAAAAATGGCTGCAGAAAGACTGTCAGAACACATCTGAAGCAACTCATGTCATTAACGACAGAAGCATGCTGCGAGGCCAATCCAACTCATCCCAAACGCCTGAAGGTACCACGTTCATCTGTACAAACAATAGTACGATAGTATAAATGCCATGGGACCACGCAGCCATCATACCGCTCAGGAAGGTGACGCGTTCTGTCTCCTAGAGATGAACGTACTTTGGTGCAAAAAGTGCAAATCTATCCCAGAACAACAGCAAAGGACCTTGTGAAGATGCTTGAGGAAACAGGTACAAAAGTATCTATATCCACAGTAAAACGAGTTCTATATCGACGTAACTTGAAAGGCCGCTCAGCAAGGAAGAAGCCACTGCTAAAAAATATCGCTATAAAAAGCCAGACTATGGTTTGCAACTGCACATGGGGACAAAGATCGTACTTTTTGGAGAAATGTTCTCTGGTCTGATGAAAGAAGAATATAACTAAATTATGTGGATATATTGAAGCAACATCTCAAGACATCAGTCAGGAAGATAAAGCTTGGTCACAAATGGGTCTTCCAAATGGACAATGAGACCAACCATACTTCCAAAGTTGTGGAAAAATGGCCTAAGGACAAAGTCAAGGTATTGGAGTGGCCAGCCCTGACCTCAATCCGATAGAAAATGTGTGGGCAGAACTGAAAAAGCGTGTGTGAGCAAGGAGGCCTACAAACCTGACTCAGTTACATCAGCTCTGTCAGGAGGAATGGGACAAAATTCACCCAACTTGTTGTGGGAAGCTTGTGGAAGGCTACCCAAAACATTTGACCCAAGTTAAGCAATTTAAAGGCAATGTTACCAAATACTAATTGAGTGTATGTAAACTTCTGACCCACTGGGAATGTGATGAAAGAAATCATTCTCTCTCCTATTATTCTGACATTTCAGATCCTTAAAATAAAGTGGTGATCCTAACTGACCTAAGACAGGGAATTTTTACAAGGATTATGTGTCAGAAACTGAGTTTAAATGTATTTGGCTAAGGTGTATGTAAACTTCTAACTTCAACTGTATATACAGGATACATATTTAGTGTAATACCTTAAGTGTCTTATATCAGCTGAAAGGTTAAATTCTTGTTAATCTAACTGCACTGTCCGATTTACAGTAGCTATTACAGCGAAAACATGCCATGCGATTGTTTGAGGACGGCGCCCCATCAAAATATATTTCCACCGGCACAGGTTTCATACATTCACATACTGTATAACGATGAAATATTCACTTACTTTTGAAAATCTTCTTCTCATTTGTTATCCAAAGGGTCCCAGCTATAACATGTAGTGTCGTTTTGTTMGATAAAATCCTTCTTTATATTCCAAAAAGTCAGTTTATTTGGCACCATCGATTTGATTTATCCACTCATTCAACTTGCAGAGAAAGGAATCCGAAAATCTATCCCTAAACTTTGTTTCAACAAGTCAAAATACATTTCTATTTACTCCTCACATACCCTAAAATGTAATCAAACTATAATATTTATTTCCGGAAAGAAATATAGTTTAAATTGGACACTGATTTTAGCAGGTGCGTAATGTCTTCATGGCGCACGCAAACACAATTTCCAAGACTGTGTCCTTCTACTAAAACTGATATTTTCTTATTTGTTTTTGAAGTTACAAGCCTGAAACCTGAAAATAGACTGCTGACACCCAGTGGAAGCCATAGGAATTGCATACAGGGAGCTAATTTTCAATATGACCTTTTCTTCGCATTTCTAAGAGGATGGTCTCTCAAAAAAATGTGGTTGTTTTTTTTTTGTCTTCCTACCATATCTATTGTGTTATATCTCCTACATTATTTTAACATTTCTACAATTTTCAAAGTGTTTTATTTCCAGTGGTACCAATATATGCATATCCTGGCTTCAGGGCCTGAGCTACAGGCAGTTTACTTTAGGCATTTCATTCAGACAGGAAGTGAGAAAAAAGGGGCCATAAGCCCCATGAAGTTTTAACTCGCACAACTCACTTGCAATGCATTTAATTGCGGTGTATGCTAGCGCGGCTCTGCTAGAATCTAGCCGCTAAGTGTGGCATACATTCTCTCGGGTATTGAACTTGCAACCTTGGTCTGGAGTGCATTAACCTTTTCATGTGTGAGTTCCAAATATCTCCAACAGTTGCCCAGCGTGAGAGTTCTTTTGATGTGAGATAACACTTACTGTTACAAAATGTGATTTTATTACGCACAGGACAGTTAACGCCACGCGCCCTCAAACAAGGCCAACCGCTGCCTGATAATTCTATAGGCTTATGTTTCAACTGTCAATTTCAACTTATTTCCAAGAAAGTTATATTTTCAAACAACAGTTCAAATTGAGGTGTGTTCTGCCTCCTCATTAATTCACATAGAAGTAGCCCATTTCACTGTTGCGGACAATTTAAGTTTGAGGCATTATAGTCTTCAAAGTGGCGCAGTAGTCTAATGCAGTGCTTGATGTGTCAACACAGACCTGGGTTCAATGAGGTGGTTCCCAATGTCGTCCGGGTTAGGGGAGGGTTTGACTGGGCGGGATTTMGTTGTCCCATTGTGCTCTAGCGACTCCTTGTGGTGGGCCGGGAACCTGCAAGCTGAGTTGATGGTACAAAAAAACGATGTAATTCAGGCKTTAATGAGCCGGCACATTGCCTTCACTACTACTAATAACTTTGGACATGTGTGCGTTCCTACCAAAGTAAGTGGCTTATTAAGTTATCATTATATAGTTTCTGTATATCGTGTTGTCATTTCTACTGTAGCACACTGTATGTACAGTGTGTATGGACTATAATGTATTTACGGTTTTATTCACATGTTTTCAAGTACTCGTGACAAATTTGCATAGATTGTAATGGACACATATGACGTGTGTGAAATAGTTTTTTGAAGGTTGTACTGATTATGATGAGCTAATGCTAAGTTAATTGCCAGCTATGTGTGGCATCATGCTTGTTGACATCATACAATGTATTCTGATGGTCACRTAAATGTCTGTCAGACCAAAGATGTTATAACAAAATGAGGTTAAAGAATGGTCCACTCGTCTTTCAAATAAACTCCCAAAAGTGAATGATGGAAGTGAATGATGGTTGATGGCACCCCCTTCAACTTGCATATTGCAAACAGACCCAACTCAACTTGTAACCTCTTATCTTTGGTTGGCGGGGAAAAAACAACATGGCGGTGCGTACAAACTACCCATCGTCGGATTACTTAACATTTTTTCAAGTGTTTTACTCAATTATTTCAGTCACTGGTGAGGTCACCTGTGATGTGATGATTTGTAAATARTAATTGATATTAGCTCATTCATATTTTGGTTTCTGTCAGCCAAGAGTTAGCTAAATATGATCGCTTGTGTTGGGTCACTCTTTCCTCAATTAGCGCTACGACTAATGTAGCCTACATTTCTTCTGTGAAAAAAGAGTGTGGCCAGTTCAAACGCTGACTGTTGCATCAATCGTAACTGGACGTTCTAAATAAGTGTTCTGTTCATACTGGTTTGAGCGTATGCTGCAGCGACCACTGTAGAATTATCACACCCGTGTGTTSGTACATGTCAAAGGGTTAATGTCTCAGCAGTGTCACCAGATGGTTATTTGTTACCAAGGACACATCCACACACTAAAAAATATGAGTACGGTTATGATACAGTGCTGTTCCCTGGTTTTACAAAAAGGTCAAAGGTACACATAAGGTACCTTCAGAGGTACACATATGAACTCACATGGTACTGGTCGGTACATTTTAGGGTACATGTGTGGATTATCTAGTGTATTGGTACATTTTTCTACCCAAAATATTATATATAAAGCTGCATTTGTAACCATGTGGGAGGTGGGAATTTACCAGTTGTGTTTACCAGGAATTTACCAGGAATTTACCATAAATACGAGTTGGATGCGTTCACGTGCTTTGAAATCGTTGGGAAATGGCAATTGGCTAATGGAAAACAAGCTGCGCATCCATAAACTAAAAGTACAGCTATCATGCTTGCAAACAAATTGTAGAGTAAAAAAACATTAATAAATTGCTATTTATAAATAATGTTTTGTTATTACATTTAATTGACAAAAATGCTGAGGTCATCATGTGGGAAGCTCAGAGATGATAGACTCGTTTCCCACTAGTAATTATAATAATTACCTACTGTGCATTTTCCAGTAGCTTAATGGAAGCTGGTTCACAGGAAGTTAATGTTTAATTTTCAATAACTTACAGTCAACTACTCTGAACAAAAATATAAATGCAAAATGCAACAATTTCAAATATTTTACTGAGTTACAGTTAATATAAGGAAATCAGTCATTTGAAATATGTTCATTAGGCCCTAATCTATTGATTTCACATGACTGGGAATACAGATATGCATCTGTTGGTCAATGTAGGGGGTGGATCAGAAAACCAGTCAGTATCTGGTGTGACAACCATTTGCCTTATGTAGCGCGACACATTTCCTTTGCAAAGAGTTGATAAGGYTGTTGATTGTGACCTGTGGAATGTTGTCCCACTCCTCTTCAATAGCTGTGCAAAGATTTTGGCGGGAACTGGAACACGCTGTCATGCACGTCGATCCAGAGCATCCCAAACGTGCTCCACGAGTGACATGTCTAGTGAGTAAGCAGGCCATGGAAGAACTGGG
>NC_036853.1:29125080-29126147 GCF_002910315.2 Salvelinus sp. IW2-2015 | reverse complement strand
AGATCCTTGCAACATGGGGCTGTGCATTATCATGCTGAAACATGAGGTGATGGCGGAAGATGAATGGCACGACAATGGCCTCAGGATCTCGTTATGGTATCTCTGTGTATTCAAAATGCGATCGATAAAATGCAATTGTGTTCATTGTCCGTAGCTTATGTCTGCCCTTACCATAACCCCACCTCCAGCATGAGGCACTCTGTTCACAATGTTGACATCAGCAAACMGCTCGTCCACAATACGCCATACATGCCATCTGCCGGTACAGTTGAAACCGGTATCCATCTGGGAAGAGCACACTTCTCAAAGGTGAGCATTTGCCCACTGAAGTCGGTTACACCACAAACTGCAGTCAGGTTAAGACCCTGGTGAGGACGACGAGCACGCAGCTGAGCTTCCCTGAGACAGTTTCTGACAGTTTGTGCAGAAATTCTCCGTTTCATTAGCTGTCCGGGTGGCTGGTCTCAGATGATCCTGCAGGTGAAGAAGCCGGATGTAGAGGTCCTGGGCTGGCATGGTTACACGTGGTCTGCGTTTTCATTATTTTCTTGTGCCCTTTTTTGTCCCCCATTTCGTGAAATCCAATTGGTAGTTGCAGTCTTGCCCCATCGCTGCAACTCCCGTACGGACTCGGACGATGCAAAGGTCAAGAGCCATGCATCCTTAGAAACACAACCCTGCCAAGCCGTACTGCTTGCTTACCCCGGAAGCCAGCCACACCAATGTGTCRGAGGAAACACTGTTCAGCTGCCGACCAGAGTCAGCTTGCATGCGCCTGGCCCACCACAGGAGTCGCTAGAGGACAAGGAAATCCAGGCCGGCCAAACCCTCCCCTAACCCGGACGATGCTGGGCCAATTGTGCATCACYTCATGGGTCTCCCGTCGCGGCGGGCTGCGACACAGCCCAGGATCGAACCCGGATCTGTAGTGACGCCTCAAACACTGCAGTGCACTGGAGGCCCTATGGTCTGTGGTTTTGAGGCATAGAGTAGGGGTTAAATAGTGAAAGGGGGTTGGGTGTTTGTGTGGTTTGTTGAGAAGGGGCTAATAGGTTTTGGAGGTCAGG
>NC_036853.1:29068102-29119932 GCF_002910315.2 Salvelinus sp. IW2-2015 | reverse complement strand
TGGAATTGTACTTACTGTATTCAGGAATTGTATGTGTGTATGCACCTAAAGAATTTGATGCGCACCCCTCCAACCAAGCATCCTAAGACAAAAAGAAGAACTTTGTACCAACTGTCGTTCTGCAGTTTTGTCAACGGCTGACGTGATGTGCATGTGAGCCAAAAAATATATTTAATTCATAGCTAGTCAACATGGGATACACACTTCCTACCCAGCAAAACATAGGTGGATCGCTACAGTGATTACTTTGATTACAAATGAGCGTAACTCGGACCTACATGTTCCTCCCACAGATAGTCAACTGATATACCACACTAAACTATCGAGATATACCCTACACTTATGGTTACGCGTCATAACAAATAAAATCTAATATCCGCCTCCAGTCAACCCTCCTCCGCCCTTCGATCGATGTGTTATCTTATCTCGGGCTCCAAGCCCATATTACTAATGAGACCAAAAATCTAGATCGAGCCGAGTATACGGATAGACAGTGTGCGGTCCCATGTGTTCATAGGACTGAAATAAAAAGAAAATATATCAGCACTGCACGCACTAAGAACCCTGCTCGAGAGGCATTTCCCATTTAACCTTCACAACAAAGTCACACAGTTTCTCACACACAAAAAAACACAGCACTTTACCCGACAAGATTATTAGCTTGGTCCCATATAGTTCATACCAGGGTCGGTAGCTCGCTTCGTGCAATCCCGAAAACCCTGGCCAACCAAAAAAAATGTATCAAATGTGTGCACAAAATTTGTTACAATCCCTGTACTGACAATATCTCCTGCCAAGATAATCGTCCACCTGACAGGTGAGGCATATCCAGAAGCTGATTAAACATGCATTACAGTTGATCATTACACAGGGCACCTTGTGGCTCGGGACACAAATATAAAGTCGCTCTAAAATGTGCAGTACTGTCCACCCACAGACTCAATTGTCGTAGATGTCTCACGAGTTTTCGAGGGACGCATGCAGTGGCATGCTGATCTTGCAGGCAATCTGTCCAGCCAGAGCTGTGGCAGATATTTAACATCATTCATCTACCATAATGGCCGGCCTCCCGAATGGTGTTTTCAGCCGAACAGAGTTGGCAGTACGATAAACCAACCTGCTTTTCTATCTAAACCTACTCCAGACCAACAGTCTGAGAGGACCACTCAACACCCCCTGCAACTGTTCTGCAGTAAATCCTCGCAATCCCAAGTACTTCTCAGCCACTGCCTCCACAACCTCTATTTTCTGTGAATTCCGATTCATTTCTGAGGTACAATTGACAACCATGGCTATGAATGCTAAAAAGCCCACCTTACTGGAGCACATATTTTCCCCATCCCTCTCCCTTTGTCTCTGCCTACTTACAGGAATCCTCTCAGTATCACTCACCCTGTAATCATCYTCCTCTACCACTCTCTTCACTGCTCCGGCATAGAACACTTTCTGTACTACTCTAACCCTGTCAACCTCAACCCCTACAACTAACACACACAACTTTCTCCACTGATACTACACATTCCTTTGTCTCATGCCCTCCTGCACACTTCTCACATCTAGGAATCTCCCTCCTACACTTTACTGCAACATGCTGATAAACTTGACACTAAAACACTGTAGTAATTTTCTGGAAACAAAAGCTCTCACGGGATAACATCATCATGACTTGACCTTGGGTACGGTGGCACAAAGATCTATCATTAGACCTTACAAGCAGGAAGCACAATGAAATTAATCCTCCGTATGATTATACGCGACAAGTCTCACACAAGCATACTGCGAATACTCAAAACGCAAACTGTGTATCGCACAAAACGATTAACAGAGCACTACACGCCTACAATGGCGTAATATTGACACTCTCGGTCACACTGATACCTCCTCAATACTTAATGCCGAGAAGAGTGCTTCAAAGCTGACGTGCTTTCTCGTGAGTAGCTACAAAAAGGCGAAGTAATATCTAATTCTATACTCATAGACTGCCTAATGTTAGTCGCGTGAACCTATGGCGACTCCGCTCTCTCTGGATACTAAAGAAACACAATAAATCATCATTATGCCACTCCGAGTTACTCTCACCAACTAAACAGTCCCCAACCTCTTCTTCACCCAACCTGACACCACATATGGATCAGCCAAAATGCAAGGATCCATTCTCTCCACAAATGCCACTCCTACTGGGCCAGAATGATCCTTTYMWTCCTCGGGATGAGGCCCAAACTCGGCAGTCCTCACTTCAGGTACTACATCCATACTCAGGTTCCATCTCTCAGCTACCTGAGCACATATCCCTGTTTTTGAACTTGGCGCCAACCTCCCTCACTACACCGCTTCCCTCATCTCCTTCTCGGCGGTCATCACTGCACCTGCCACCACAACTAATTCACCCTCACTCTCTACACGTTCACTTTCCTTCTCTAGCTCTTCCAAAAGTTCTGTGCGATCCTCCATTTCATATTCCCTCAAAACATATTCCACTTTTCTTGTTTTTTCCTTATCTGCCATCTTCTCCTTCACCAGATAGTCCAGAAGGCTTCTCCAATCCCCCRCCCCATATTTATTCATAATATGTACAACTTTCTTCCTTGTCCACCATCTTCTTTCATCTTGTCCAAGGGCACCTTGTAAGTGCTTTAGTGTACAGACTTAAGGTTTATTAACACACCACACTAACTGGAATGACTTCTCCACTTATGGAAGACCAGAAAGAGATAACTGTAAGCCACACCTCAAATAAGCCATGACTACAATCTTCTGATAGGCTGTCACTCTCACAGTATGCTGCCAAAAAACAATTAATGTGCGTGCTGTCAACAATAGAGTCAGTGAAGGTACAGTAAGTTACTGGTAAGACTTCTAGTAGCAGTAAGTCTACTGTCTGTTACTGGCAATATTTTGATTGCATTGGCATAAACATCAAAGACTTAAACTGCTATACTCACGGCTGGCACAAACACACATATCTGACCATGCCCCCTGAATATGCTAATGAGCTCCACCAGTACATTGCCCMSWMCTATCAATGCGTAATGACGATCGTACCTTATATTCTAAATATTGGGTAGATATATGTCCCATTATACCTATAAGGTACCAAACTGTGAGTTCGTATGTGTACCTGTGAAGTGTACCTTTGAACTTTGTGTACCCCAGGTAACAACACTGTAGTGTACCCTAAGCATACCCTTTTTGTTTGTCAATATATGTTTTTAGCTGTTGGTATGAACCTAGTGGCACTGCAGAAACATTCATTCATTCCCAACCAAGAGGTAGCATAGTTCAAATCCTCAAAGAAGTAATGTATACTCTATGGCAAGTGTCCTTGAGCACTGCTAGTGTTATGTTGGTGGGGGTAATTGAACAACAATTTACTTGATACTGATCAGCTTTTAACAAAGTGCAGAAATGCATTATTAACAATAAGGCTGTTGCCATATCTCTTTCTCACTCAAATCAAATCAAATCAAAAATAATATTTGTCACATACACATGGTTAGCAGATGTTAATGCGAGTGTAAGCGAAAATGCTTGTGCTTCTAGTTCCGACAATGCAGTAATAACCAACGAGTAATCTAACCTAACAATTCCACAACTACTTCACCTATACACACAAAGTGTAAAGGGATAAAGAATATGGCATAAAGATGTATGAATGAGTGATGGTACAGAACGGCATAGGCAAGATGCAGTAGATGGTATCGAGTACAGTATATACATATGAGATGAGTAGTAGGGTATGTAAACAATAAAAGTGCATAGTGGCTAGTGATACATGTATTACATGAAGATGGCAAGATGCAGTAGATGATATAGAGTACAGTATATACATATACATTATATTAAGTGGCATTGTTTAAAGTGGCTAGTGATACATTTTTGATCAATTTCCATCAATTCCATTATTTTATTTGTATTTTTTTATTTACCTTTATTTAACCAGGTAGGCTAGTTGAGAACAAGTTCTCATTTGCAACTGCGACCTGGCCAAGAATAAAGCATAGCAGTGTGAACAGACAACACAGAGTTACACATGGAGTAAACAATAAACAAGTCAATAACATGGTAGAAAGAAAGATAATCTATATACAATGTGTGCAAAAGCATGAGGTAGGCAATAAATCGAATAATTACAAATTTAGCAGATTACACTGGAGTGATAAATCATCAGATGATCATGTGCAGAAGAGATACTGGTGTGCAAAAGAGCAGAAAAGTAAATAAATAAAAGCAGTATGGGGGGTGAGGTAGGTAAATTGGGTGGGTAGTTTACAGATGGACTATGTACAGCTGCAGCGACGTTAGCTGCTCGGATAGCAGATTTTAAAGTTGTTGAGGGAGATAAAAGTCTCCAACTTCAGAGATTTTTGCAATTCGTTCCAGTCGCAGGCAGCAGAGAACTGGAAGGAAAGGCGTCCAAATGAGGTTTTAGCTTTAGGGATGATCAGTGAGATACACCTGCTGGAGCGCGTGCTGCGGGTGGTGTAGCCATCGTGACAGTGAACTGAGATAAGGCGGCACTTTACCTAGCATAGCCTTGTAGATGACCTGGAGCCAGTGGGTCTGACGACGAACATGTAGCGAGGGCAGCCGACTAGGGCATACAGGTCGCAGTGGTGGGTCGTATAAGGTGCTTAGTAACAAAACGAATGGCACTGTGATAAACTGCATCCAGTTTGCTGAGTAGAGTGTTGGAAGCTATTTTGTAGATGACATCGCCGAAGTCGAGGATCGTAGGATAGTCAGTTTACTAGGGTAAGTTTGGCGGCTGAGTGAAGGAGGCTTTGTTGCGGAATAGAAAGCCGATTTTGATTTGATTTTGGATTGGAGATGTTTGATATGAGTCTGGAAGGAGAGTTTGCAGTCTAGCCAGACACTAGGTACTTATAGATGTCCACATATTCTAGGTCGGAACCGTCCAGGGTGGTGATGCTAGTCGGGCGTGCGGGTGCAGGCAGCGAACGGTTGAAAAGCATGCATTTGGTTTTACTAGCGTTTAAGAGCAGTTGGAGGCCACGGAAGGAGTGTTGTATGGCATTGAAGCTCGTTTGGAGGTTAGATAGCACAGTGTCCAAGGAAGGGCCGGAAGTATATAGAATGGTGTCGTCTGCGTAGAGGTGGATCAGGGAATCGCCCGCAGCAAAGCAACATCATTGATGTATACAGAGAAAAGAGTCGGCCCGAGATTGAACCTGTGGTACCCCATAGAGACTGCCAGAGGACCGGACAACATGCCCTCCGATTTGACATACTGAACTCTGTCTGCAAAGTAGTTGGTGAACCAGGCAAGGCAGTCATTAGAAAAACCGAGGCTACTGAGTCTGCCGATAAGAATATGGTGATTGACAGAGTCGAAAGCCTTGGCCAGGTCGATGAAGACGGGCTGCACAGTAATGTCTTTTATCGATGGCGGTTATGATATCGTTTAGTACCTTGAGCGTGGCTGAGGTGCCCCGTGACCGGCTCGGAAACCGGATTGCACAGCGGAGAAGGTACGGTGGATTCGAGATGGTCAGTGATCTGTTTGTTGACTTGGCTTTCGAAGACCTTAGATAGCAGGGCAGGATGGATATAGGTCTGTAACAGTTGGGTCCAGGGTGTCTCCCCTTTGAAGAGGGATGGGACCGCGGCAGCTTTCCAATCCTTGGGGATCTCAGATGATACGAAGGAGGTTGAACAGGCTGGTAATAGGGGTGCGACAATGCGGCGGACAGTTTCAGAAATAGGGGGTCCAGATTGTCAAGCCCAGCTGATTTGTATGGGTCCAGGTTTCCAGTCTTTCAGAACATCTGCTATCTGGATTGGGTAAAGGAGAGCTGGGGAGGCTTGGGCGAGTAGCAGCGGGGGGGGCGGGGCTGTTGGCCAAGGTTGGAGTCGCCAGGAGGAAGGCATGGCAGCCATTGAGAAATGCTTGTTGAAGTCTTCGATTATCACGGATTTATCGGTGGTGACCGTGTTACCTAGCTTCAGTGCAGTGGCAGCTGGGGAGTGCTCTGTTCTCCATGGACTTTACAGTATCCCAGAACTTTTTGGAGTTAGAGTTACAGGATGCGAATTTCTGCTTGAAAAAGCTGGCCTTTGCTTTCCTGACTGACTGCGTGTATTGGTTCCTGACTTCCCTGAACAGTTGCATATCGCTGGGGCTCTTCGATGCTATTGCAGTTCGCCACAGGATGTTTGTGCTGGTCGAGGGCAGTCAGGTCTGGAGTGAACCAAGGGCTATATCTGTTCTTGGTTCTGCATTTTTTGAACGGAGCATGCTTGTCTAATATGGTGAGGAAGTAACATTAAGAATGACCAGGCATCCTCAACTGACGGGATGAGGTCAAATCCTTCCAGGGTCCGGCCAGTCGATTAGAAAGGCCTGCTCGCAGAAGTGTTTTAGGGAGCGTTTGACAGTGATGAGGGGTGGTCGTTTGACCGCGGACCCGTGGCGGATACAGGCAATGAGGCAGTGATCGCTGAGATCTGATGAAGACAGCAGAGGTGTATTTGAGGGCAGGTTGGTCAGATAATGTCTATTAGGGTGCCCATGTTTACGGATTTGGGGTTGTACTGTGGTTCCTTGATGATTTGTGTGAGATTGAGGGCATCAAGCTTGGATTGTAGGACTGCCGGGGTGTTAAGCATATCCCAGTTTAGGTCACACTAACAGAACAAACTCTGAAGCTAGATGGGGAGCGATCAATTCACAGATGGTGTCCAGGGCACAGCTGGGAGCTGAGGGGGGTCGGTAGCAGGCGGCAACAGTGGAGAGACTTATTTCTGGAGAGATTAATTTTAAAATTAGAAGTTCGAACTGTTTGGGCATAGACCTGGAAAGTATGACAGAACTTTGCAGGCTATCTCTGCAGTAGATTGCAACTCTCCCCCTTTGGCAGTTCTATCTTGACGAAAGTGTTATAGTTGGGTATGGAAATCTCAGAATTTTTGGTGGCCTTCCTAAGCCAGGATTCGGACACGGCAAGGACATCAGGATTGGCAGAGTGTGCTAAAGCGGTGAGTAAGGCAAACTTAGGGAGGAGGCTTCTGATGTTGAGCATGAGGCCAAGGCTTTTTCGATCACAGAAGTCAACAAATGAGGGTGACTGGGGACATGCAGGGCCTGGGTTTACCTCCACATCACCCGAGGAACAGAGGATAGTAGGATGAGGGTGCGGCTAAAGGCTAAAAAACTGGTCGCCTAGAGCGTTGGGGACAAAGAATAAAAGGAGCAGATTTATGGGCGTGGTAGAATAGATTCTGGGCATAATGTGCAGACAGGGGTATGGAGGGCGGCGGGTACAGCGGAGGCAGGCCCAGGCACTGGTGATGATAAGAGAGGTTGTATCTCTGGACATGCTGGTCTCAATGGGTGAGGTCACCGCATGTGTGGGGGTGGGACAAAAGGGGTATCAGAGGTACGGAGAGTGGAACTACAGGGTCCATTGCAAACCAAAACAATGATAATGATAGCTAGCCTGACAACAGTATGTCAAAGCATATTGATATTTGAGAGAGACATACAATAAGGCATAAAGTGATTGCAGTCTTGATTGGGAGAGCTAGCTAAAACAACAGGTAAGATAACAGCAGCAATAACAGGGTGTAGTCTAACACAGCAACAACAGGTAAAAAAGCGACGACTAGGCAGAGAGGTCGATTAACTACACACAGATCCTGAGTAAAGCACAGAGCCGACAGATAAAACACAAATAACAGAATGGAGTACCGTGAATTAATGGACAGTCAAGCATGCATCAGCTATGTAGCCAAGTGATCATAGTGTCCAGGGGGCAGCCGTAGATGGAGCAGAGGCCTCCACTAAGCTAGCACGCGGCGTTTAAAGTTAGTAGCCCGGGGGGGTGGTCTGCTCAGACGGAGGGGGTCTGCTCAGACTGGTCGTGTCGACAGAGAACCAGAGAATCCAAGCCGAATGGCGAAAGAGAGGTTGTGAATTGTAGAATTGTGTTTGCTAACTGGTGCTAGCTTCGTGGCAGTGGCGCTAACTGCGCTAGCTGGTAGACCTCTTCGGCTAGCCGCAGATGGGCCTAGCTCGAGGCTAGCTCAAGGCTAACTGGTGCTTGCTTCGGGACAGAGGTGTTAGCCAGTAGTAGCCACTCGGTTGCAGCTAGCTAGCTGTGATAATACGGTGTAATTGTCCAGAGCTTGCGTCAGGAATCCGGTGAGTTGGTAGAGAAAAAGCAGTCCTAATGCTCGGGTTGATATCCGCTTGCAGACTGGAGGTATTGGCCGGTATTGAAGCTGGCTGTGTCCGAGTTAAGGCGAAGACCGCAGCAGTGGCAACTGACTACTAGCTGGTAGCTAGTTATCTGGCTAGCTTCTGATGGGGTTACGGTGCTAAAGTATATAAAAAAAATAGCAGGTCCGTACCACATGGTGAGGCGGAATGTAGGAATGTATATTCAGTTCCTAGATGGAAAGTGAAATAAAATAAATACGAAATGTATACGAAAATGTATACGAAAAATACGAATACTATTTACACGGACAAGACAGGACAAAGACACATCCGACTGCTACGCCATCTTGGATTACACTACAGCTCATTAAAGTGAGCTGGAGTTGAGTCAGTATGTTGGCAGCAGCCACTCGATGTTAGTGGTGGCTGTTTAACAGTCTGATGGCATTGAGATAGAAGCTGTTTTTCAGTCTCTCGGTCCCTGCTTTGATGCACCTGTACTGACCTCGCCTTCTGGATGATAGCGGGGTGAACAGGCAGTGGCTCGGGTGGTTGTTGTCCTTGATGATCTTTATGGCCTTCCTGTGACATCGGGTGTGTAGGTGTCTTGGAGGGCAGGTAGTTTGCCCCCAGTGATGCGTTGTGCAGACCTCACTACCCTCTGGAGAGCCTTACTGTTGTGGGCGGAGCAGGTGCCGTACCAGGCGGTGATACAGCCCGACAGGATGCTCCCGATTGTGCATCTGTAGAAGTTTGTGAGTGCTTTTGGTGACAAGCCGAATTTCTTCAGCCTCCTGAGTTGAAGAGGCGCTGCTGCGCCTTCTTCGCAACGCTGTCTGTGTTGGTGGACAATTCAGTTTGTCCGTGATGGGTACGCCGAGGAACTTAAAACGTACTACCCTCTCCACTACTGTCCCATCGATGTGGATAGGGGGTGCTCCCTCTGCTGTTTCCTGAAGTCCACAATCATCTCCTTTGTTTTGTTGACGTTGAGTGTGAGGTTATTTTCCTGACACCACACTCGAGGGCCCTCACCTCCTCCCTGTAGGTCGTCTCGTCGTTGTTGGTAATCAAGCCTATCACTGTATGTCGTCCGCAAACTTGATGATTGAGTTGGAGGCGTGCATGGCCACGCAGTCGTGGGTGAACAGGGAGTACAGGAGAGGCCAGAACGCACCCTTGTGGGCCCAGTGTGAGGATCAGCGGGTGGGAGATGTTGTTACCTACCCTCACCACCTGGGGGCGGCCCGTCAGATCTGGTGGTGTAGCTCCCATTTAAGGCTGASTCTCAATTGTGGTCACAGTACAAGATTTTACAGTAATTTAAATGAGAATAGAGCAACATACTGTCCTTTTATAGAAATAACATCTAGAAGTTGTTGTATATATTTACTTTWTTTTTACTGCAAATTTAGGCAAATGTGCAGAAATGTATTCTTGCCAATCTCTATTATAGTATTCACCTCCTTAATTTTTTCATTTTTTTTGTGTTACAGCCTGAATTTAAATTAAATAACATTTGGGGGGCAATTGACATGCACACAATACCCCATAATGTCAAAGTGCAATTATTAAAAATTATTAAAAATTAAAAGCTCAAATGTCTTGACTCAATAAGTCTTCAACCCCTTTGTTATGGCAAGTCAACATAAGTTCAGGAGTAAAAATGTGCTTAACAAGTCACATAATAAGTTGCATGGGCTCACTCTGTGTGCAATWATAGTGTTTAACATRGTTTTTGAAAGACTACCTAATCTCTGTACCCCACTCATACAGTTGTCTGTAAGGGCCCTCAGTTGAGCAGTGAATTTCAAACACAGATTCAACCACAAAGGTTTTCCTATGCCTCACAATGAAGGGAACCTATTGGTAGATGGGTAAACATTTAACAAGTAGACATTGAATATCCCTTTCAGCATGGTGAAGTTTTGAATTACACTTTGGCTGATGTATCAGTACACCCAGTCACTACAAAGACAAAGATAAAGGCATCCTTCCTAACTGAATTGCCGGACAGGAAGGAAACCGCTCAGGGATTTCACCATGAGGCCTATGGTGACTTTAAAACAGTCACAGAGTTTAATGGCTGTGATAGGAGAAAGCTGAGGATGGATCAACAATATTGTAGTTACTCCCAATTTTTTTTGATTTGTTCCATAAAGTCCATCAATTATGTCCAAATAGCTTCTTTTGTTAGGGCGTTTGGTAAACAAATCAAAACGCGCGTTCAGGTCCAGTCGGACAAAAAGTTCAAAAAGTTATATTACAGGTCATAGAAACTTGTCAAACTAAGTATAGAATCAATCTTTAGGATGTTTTTATCATAAATGTTCAATAATGTTCCACCAGGAGAATTCCATTGTCTGTAGAAAAGCAATGGAAAGAGAGCTACCTCTCATGTGAAATGCGTGTGACTGAGAACGAGGCTGCTGCCAGACCCCTTAGTCAAACAGTTCTCATCCGGCCCTCCTTCACAGTAGAAGCCTGAAACAACGTTCTAAAGACGGTTGACATCTAGTGGAAGCCTTAGGAAGTGTAAAATAACCTACATCCCACTGTGTATTCGATAGGGGCTGAGTTCAAAAACTACAAACCTCAGATTTCCCACTTCCTGTTTGGATTTTTTCTCAGGTTTTTGCCTGCCATATGAGTTMTGTTATACTCACAAACATCATTCAAACAGTATTAGAAACTTCAGAGTGTTTTCTATCCAATACTAATAATACTATGCATATTTTAGCATCTGGGACTGAGTAAGAGGCAGTTTACTCTGGGCACGCTATTCATCCAAAAGTWAAAATGCTGCCCTCTATCCCAAAGAAGTTAAGCTGTAGAGTTAAGATTTCCCTTCACTGGAACTAAGGGGCCTAGCCCGAACCATAAAAAACAGCCCCAGACCATTATTCCTCCTCCACCAAACTTTACAGCTGGCTCTATGTATTCGGCAGGTAGCGTTCTCCTGGCATCCGCTTAACCCAGATTTGTCCGTCGGACTGCCAGATGGTGAAGCGTGACTCATCACTCCAGAGAACGCGCTTCTACTGCTYCAGAGCCAACGCTTGGCATTACGCATGGTGATCATAGGCTTGTGTGCGGCTGCTCGGCCATGCAAACCATTTTCATGAAGCTCCCGACGAATAGTTGATGTGCTAACGTTGCTTCCAGAGGCAGTTTGGAACTAGTGAGTGTTGCAACCGAGGACTGATTTTCGTGGACGCGCTTCAGAGGTTCCGTTTTGTGTTTTTGAAATAATAAAAACGTTTACCCCTTTTTCCCTTATTTCGTGAATTCCAATTGGTAGTTACAGTTTTGTCCCATCGCTGCAACTCCCGTAAGGACTCGATAGAGGCGAAGGTCGAGAGCCMTGTGTCCTCCGAAACACCACCTTGCCAAGCCGCACTGCTTCTTGACACACTGTACGCATAACCCGGAAGCCGGCTGCACCGATGWGACCCGGAAGTCAGCTTGCAGGTGCCCAACCCGCCACAAGGAGTCGCTAAAGCGTGATGGGACAAGGACATCCCGGCCGGCCAAACCCTCCCCTAATGACTCTGGGCCAATTGTGCGATGCCTCATGGGTTCCCTGTCACGGCCAGCTGTGACACAGCCAGGGATTGAACCCGGGTCTGTATTGATGCCTTAGACYGCTGCGCCATTCGGGAGGCCCGTTTTGTGAGCTTGTGTGGCATACCACTTCACGRCTAAGCCGTTGTTGCTCCTAGACGTTTCCACTTCACAATAACAGCACTTCATTTTTTTAATATATTTTTTTATTGCTATGCCAGTTGAGAACAAGTTCTCATTTACAACTGCGACCTTTCCAAGATAAAGCAAAGCAGTGTGACACAAACAACACAGAGTTACACATGGAAGCAATAACAACACAGTTGACCGGGGCAACTCTAGCAGGGCAGAAATGTCMAAATTTGTTGKAAAGGTGGCATCCTAYGATGGTGACASRTTGAAAGTCACTGAGCTCTTCAGTAAGGCCATTCTAATGTCAATGTTTACMTTGGGAGATTGCATGGATGTGTGCTCTCTTTTATACACCTGTCAGCAACAGCTGTGGCTGAAAAATGTGAATGAATGGGTGTCCACATACTTTTKTATATACAGTGTATATTCAATGTCTGATTTGTTATTGTTACCAGTCTACCAATCACTGCCCTTCTTTATGAGGCTTTCAAAAAAGCTCCATGGTCTTTGTAGTTGAATCTGTGCATGAAATTCAATACTTGACTGAGGGACATACAACAGACGTTGTATGTATGGGGGACAGAGGAAGGGGTAGTCAACACCTACTATTTCACATAGAGTGAGTCCATGCAACTTCTTATGTGATTTGTTAAGCTAAAGTTTACTTCTGAACTAATTTAGGCTTGCCTAAACAAAGGGGGCGAATACTTATGCTATACAACTATTTTAGTTGTAGACTTTTTTATGAATTTGTAAAAATGTGTCTTATTTTCTTTTCACTTTGACATTATGGAGTATTTCATGTATTATATCTATATTAATCCCAYTTTGTAACCCAACAAAATGTGAAAAACGTTCAAGGGGGTGTAGACTTTCTACAGGCACTGTATATACCAAATGGATAGGCTACCCTCACGTGTCTGAAAATGCCTGATCAATAGATTTTTACTGATCATGAAAAGCATGCAGTCAGTTTAGGTGTACCAGATGACGCCCCCCCACGCCCCGATTTTCGAGGCCGGTCCCAGTACAGCTGTCGCCGGAAATGTCGCCGATTAGCCCTGAGAGAGAAAAATGCAACTTTGAATTTAAATTAATCAAATGCTGTATCCAATCAGATTTGCATGTACAAAGATGTCTATCCCTGTACCAAACTTGTTTGACCTTTTATGAGATCATTGGATTAGTGATACATTGTAACCACAGTGCATCGAACAGCACACGCTACCAAATATGGTGATTCTAAATTACTAGATAGGCTAAGATTAATTAAACTATAGAGGGGTTATAACTACAAAACAATATTTGAAAGGACTATAGCAAAATATGATCGTGAAATATAGTTCCAGCAATAATTGTTTTTATTTCCGTGCATAGTTTTTTTCCCAGCACACAGGTCTCCCTACCCCCATCAGGCAAATCGAATGTTCTGCGACTGTGACAGAGAGAGACAGGCGGAGAGAGTGTKGKTTGTGGGTGTGAGAGAGTGTGGGTTGTGGGTGTGAGAGACAGTAAGAAAGATAGAGCACAATTATAGCAGGCATCATCACATTTTACCCCCAAGACTTGTTTATGTACGTCTGATGTGCGAGGCTTGCAGTGCTGTGAGAGGTCAGTCCTCTCCTCCCACTAGACAGCATGTTAATCCAGATGAGGTTTAATTGCCAAGTGAAGGTAATTAGATGGTCTGTGTGGCTGGCATTTGGATTGTTCTTTAAAACTGCTTCCAATGAGACACTGCCTGGTGGGACCAGCCCCCTGCCCACACCAGCCACGCATGCGCACGGCGCACTGCTGCTACGTCACTCACGCACACACACACACACACACACACACACACACACACACACACACACACACACACACAGTCTTGGGGGTGCAGCCTTATGATGTCTGCTTGAAGTGAGTTTGCTGCTGCTAATTAAATAACTATATATAGACCAGGTGATTAATGGGGTGTCAGAACACCAACGCTAGTTTGGGGGAGAGGTCTGTGTGTGTTTGCACCCTGGGGGAGAGTGGTGAAATGTGTGACCCGCTGTCATTGTTGACAAAAAAGACCTCCAAAAAAGTTAAGAAATCCATTCAGCCAAGGAATAATTCATAATAGATCAATAATTTATTTACATACATATACAAATACAGTGCCTTCGGGAAAGTATTCATACCGCTTGACTTTTTCCGCATTTTATTACGTTACAGCCTTATTCTAAAAATGATTAAATMAATTTTTAAAACTCTGCAATCTGCACACAATACCCACAATGACAAAGCGAAAACAGGGGTTTAGACATTTTWWWAAATGTATTTAAAGACACCATTGGCCTCATGGTGAAATCCTTGAGCGGTTTCTTTTCCCCCGGCAACTGAGTTAGGAAGGACGCCTGTATCTTTATAGTGAGTGGGTGTATTSATATATCATCCAAAGGGTAATTAATAACTTTACCATGCTTTTTAAAAAACTTTACCCATTAACCAATAGGTATCCTTCTTTGAGAGGCATTGGAAAACCTCCCTGGTCTTTGAGTTTGAATCTTGTTTGAAAATCACTGCTCAACTGAGGGACCTTACAGATAATTGTATGYGTAGGGTTAACCACTATTACTGCCACACAGAGTGAGTCCATGCAACTTATTATGTCACTTTTTAAGCATTTTTACTTGTGAACTTATTTAGGCTTGCCATAACAAATGGGTTACATACTTATTGACTCAATACATTTTATAATTCCACTTTGACATTTTGGGGTATTGTGTGTGGGCCAGTGACACAAAATCTMAATTKAATCCATTTTAAATTCAGGCTATAACACAACAAAATGTGAAAAAAGTCAAGGGGTGTGAATACTTTCTGAAGCCACAGTAGTGCACTACTTTTGACCAGGACAGATAGGGCTCTGGTCAAAAGTAGTATACTATACAGGGAATATGGCACCATTTAGGATGTAGCCATGAACTCAGGCATATAATTGTGATTAAAGATGCCTCAGAGAAGCAGAAAATCTTGTCYGATTAGCATATTTGAAAAGGCTGAATAATTATGTAAAATCGCCCTGAATCTTAAAAGTAGACAATCAAGCAGAACGCACGCTGCAATTATAACTCATTACCATATAGACCAGCATGCAGTTCACCCCCGCTCCCGCCACCCACCTACCTCCCACATACACATTACGCGAGTGTGCATGGTACTGTACATGCGCTCACACACACACACACACTCAACAAATTCCCACTCAATCACTTTCTCTCTCCTCCTCTCATACACACACTAACACATCAGACCCTGACATTGTGCGCACATTACCAATACATTCCATAACATTAACTCATCAGAATAGCTAGTGCTTCTCTAATCACCATCACTATTACCTGTACGCCTGGGGAATTACCATGGCATAACCAATATGGATATACAGTGCCTTCAGAAAGTATACACACCATTTGACTTTTTCCAAATGTTGTTGTGTTATATCCTGAATTTAAAATGGATTAAATTTAGATTTTTTTGGTCACTGGTGTACACACAATACCCCATGAATTCAAAGTGGAATTGTGTTTTTTACAATTTTTACAAATTAATTAAAAATGAAAAGCCTAAATGTTTTGAGTCAATAAGTATTCAACCCTTTTGTTATGGCCAGCCTAAGTAAGTTTAGGATACAAATTTTGATTAACGAGTCACATAAGTTGCATGGACTCATGATTTTTGAATGTCTACCTCAAATTCCATCAATTCAATTCAAAATTCTTGCAGGGCTGGGGTCAATTCCACAAATGCAATTACAATGCAGTTCCCTCTCCCTATAAATTACATAAATTCAAATGTCCATAATAGTTCTTCAAACAGAGTCGATTGAACTAATTTCAAATTCCACTTCTAAGTGAATTCAAAACAGCAAATTCTCCAGTGTTAAATTAACACAATGTGTGGACCCGTATAGACACTGGTACAGTGTTAAAGGTCATGAACAGACAAAATCATGTATTCTGTCCTCCCTAATAGCGCAGCGGTCTAAGGCACTGCATCGCAGTGTTTGAGGTGTTACTACAGTCCAAGGTTCAATCCCAGCCTGCTGAGACCCATGAGATGGCGCACAATTGTCTGGGTTAGGAGAGGGTTTGGCCGGCTGGGATTTCATTGTGCTCTAGAGGCGGGCTGGGCGAAAGCAAGCTGACTGCTGTTGCCAGCTGGATGGTGTTTCCTCCTACACATTAGTGCGGCTGTCTTCTGGGTTAAGCGAGCAGTGTGGCTTGGTTGGGTTGTGTTTCGGTGGATGCATTGCTCTCAACCTTCGCCTCTCCCGAGTCTGTAGGGGAGTTGCAGTAATGGGACAAGACTAAAAYTACCAATTGGCTATCATGAAAAAGTACAGTTTTTTTTCAAATCATGTCTTTCATAAATGTAATGATATGGGGATAAAACCAGATCAAAGAATGATGATCAATTTATGAAAAATTATTGATAAAGTTTGACCATACTGGTCCCCTCCCCTGTCAAACACTTGGATTCAGGAGGCAAGATTATTAAGGGTGACATCACCTTAACTCTTGTTTTAATACACCAATGGTAACATGATATTCTCTTACCTAATTTAAATAAGTACCACATTGCAATCAACATTGGAGAAAGCGTGTTTGCAAAGGGCCGTGGTTTATGTAGCTAGATCACTAAACTACTGGTGCAAAAAATGTAGGATGTCAGCAAATATAATAAAAAATGTATCCTATTCATCTTTGGCAAAGATACTTAAATGTTTCCCCTCTCAAAACGCCAACGCAGTTTTCAAATCAAAACATCCGGCAGTGCTGGTGTGAACTGCATCATATAAGACCCTCTAAACGGAAGATATATACAGTACCAGTCAAAGGTTTGGACACACCTACTCATTCAAGGGTTTTTCTTTATTTTGACTATTTTCTACATTGTAGAATAATAGTGAAGACATAAAAACTATGAAATAAGACATATAGAATCATGTAGCACACAAAAAAAGTGTTAAACAGATTCTTCAAAGTAGCCACCCTTTGCCTTGATGACAGCTTTGCATACTCTTGGCATTCTCTCAACCAGCTTCACCTGGAATGTTTTTCCAACAGTCTTGAAGGAGTTCCCACATATGCTGAGCACTTGTTGGATACTTTGGGTGATTGTGGAGGCCAGGTCATCTGATGCAACACTCCATCACTCTCCTTCTTTGCCAAATAGCCCTTACACAGCATGGAGGTGTGTTGAGTCATTGTCCTGTTGAAAAACATATGATATTCCCACTAAGTGCAAACCAGATGGGATGGCGTATTGCTGCAGAATGCTGTGGTTGCCATGCTGGTTAAGTGTGCCTTGAATTCGAAAAAAATCATTGACAGTGTCCCCAGCAAAGTACCCCCACACCACACCACATCACACCTCCTCCTCCATGCTTCACGGTGGGAACCACACATGCAGAGATCATCCGTTCACCTACTCTGCGTCTCACAAAGACACAGCGTTTGGAACCAAAAATCTTAMATTTGGATTTATCAGACCAAAAGACTGATTTCCACCGGTCTAGTGTCCACTGCTCGTGTTTATTGGCCCAAGCAAGTCTATTCTTATTGGTGTCCATTAGTAGTGGTTGCATTGCAGAAATTCGACCATGAAGGCCCGATTCATGCAGTCTCCTCTAAACAGTTGATGTTGAGATGTGTATGTTACTTGAACTCTGTGAAGTATTTATTTGAGCTGCAATTTCTGAGGCTGGTAACTCTAATGAACTTATCCTCTGGTCCTCATGAGAGCCAGTTTCATCATAGCGCTTGATGGTTTTTATGACTGCACTTGAAGAATGTTTGAAAGTTCTTGAAATGTTCCATATTGACTGACCTTCATGTCTTAAAGTAATGATGGACTGTCATTTCTCTTTGATGTTTGAGTTGTTCTTGCCATAATATGGACTTTTACCAAATAGAGCTATTTTCTGTATACCACCCCAAGTGGTGCAGTGGACTAAGGCACTGCATCTGCATGCTAGATGCGTCACTACAGACCCTGGTTTGTATTCCAGGCTGTATCACAACCGRCTGTGATAGGGAGTCCCATAGGGCGGCGCACAATTGGCCCAGCGTCGTCTGGGTTAGGGTTTGGCTGGTGTAGGCCGTCATTGTAAATAMAAATTTGTTCTTAACTGACTTGCCTAGGGGATAGGTGGGACAGTTGTAAATCATGCAGAGCCTTGTGTCACGATCACAGATTTTAGAGAAACAACAAATGTCGGTACATATTATATTGTCTGAAAGCTTAAATTGTTGTTAATATAACTGCAYTATCCAATTTAGAGTAGCTATTACCCGGAAAAAAAGCCATGCTATTATTTGAGGAGAGCTCCTAACAACAAAACACTTTTTCACCACGATAGGTTTGATAAATTCACCTCTGAAGGTGAAATGTGTACTTACATTCTGAAATCTTGCTCTGATGTATCATCCAAAGGGACCCAGAGATAACACGTGTCGTTTTGTTAGATAAAATCCTTTTTCATATCCTAAAAAGGTCCATACAGCGTGCACAATCAATTTTGTATTTCCACTCGTTCAATTTGCAAAGAAAGTCATCTGTGAAAATCTAACCCTAAACTTTGTTTAACCAGTCAAATCACGTTCGTATGTATTCCTCAGAGATCCTAGAACGTAACMAAACTTCACTATATCATTAGGGGTGTAGTATATCCTATAGGACACCATATTTGGTCAGAGAGCGACCCCTTCATGGCACGCTGATGAAGCGGGCGGTCTTCACTTGAACAACTCTAACTTTGTAAAATAAGCACCAATCCGGGTCAAACAAAGCTAGCTAGATAGACAATGAGCTGGGCTTTACGGGAGTATCCGGAAACCCTGTATCTGTCGTAAAATGTAGCTACTAACCTTGTACGACTGCATGCCTTTTCCTTTTGGACAAAAATTATAAGAATTTAGCAGTTATGAGTTATGAAGTTATGAAGTTATGAAAACTKGTTGTTTTGCAAATTTTGAACTTATAATATGGCTTCTATTACTGGAAAAGCTAAATCAAAGTACAAGTATACAGATTTGACGATATTCTTGGAGAAAAAATGTAATATGAATGCAAATGTCTCTTTCACGATTTGTCCAAATGTACCTGGGTGACTTCACACTAAATGTCATGTAGTTCGCTCATACTTCAAGTTATCCGTCTGAAACTGTGCACATACACTGCTGCCATCTTGTGGACACCATCAGAATTACAACGAGAGTGATGGCTGGAACTGGGACCTTCTGTTGCATTTCATAGATCGTGGTAGAAAAAAACAGTYATTTTTTTCTTTGTATTTTCTTCTACCAGATCTATTTTGTTATATTCTCCTACATTCCTTTCACATTTCCACAAACTTCAAAGTGTTGCCTTTCAAATGGTACCAAGAATATGCATATCTTTGCTTCAGGGCCTGAGCTACAGGTAGTTAGATTTGGGTATATCATTTAGGCGAAAATTGAAAAAAAGGGGGCTATCCCTAATAATATAAAATAAAAACCTTGTCACAACACAACGGATTGGCTCAAACGCATTAAGAAGGAACGAAATTCCACAAATACAATTTTAACAAGGCACACCTGTTAATTGAAATGCATTCCAGTCGACTACMTCATGAAGCTGTTTGAGAGAATGCCAGAGTGTGCAAAGGGTGGCTACTATAAAGAATCTCAAATATAAAATATATTTTGATTTGTTTAACACTTATTTTAGTTACTACATGACTACATGATTCCATTTGTGTTATTTAATAGTTTTGATGTCTTCACTATTTTTCTACAATGTTGAAAATGTATATATCATTGATGCAGTTTCAATGTTTTTTGAGTTGCTTTGTGTATTACCAAATTAGCTTTAGATGATTTTACTGCAACACTGCTCACTGAATCCACGTTTTTGGATATAGGCCATTCAAGGAGCTGTCAGTCAATGTGAGCTCATGAATATAGAAAAAAAAAAAAATTCTCACATGGCTAAATACCAGAAAGTTTGAAAAGTAAGGCTGTTATTTAGCCATGTGAGAAAAATATTTTTAGCAACAAATTTGAGCATTTGTATCCCCCAAAATATTATTGGTGATATTGGAGGTTGGAGGTGTCTGGTTAGAGAAGGGCGGTTGTCAGGGTCAGAGTAGTATAGAGTATGTTGTATGCTGAAGAGAGTGGTAGAGGAAGATGGGTGATGTGTCCTGAGAGGATTCCTGTGAGTACGTGGAGACCAATAGCGAAGGATGAGAATAATATGTGCTTCAATAAGGGTAGTTTCTTAGCATTCATAGCCAAGGGTTCAACTGTACTCCAGAAATGGAACTTAAGTCACAGAAAATAGAGGTTGTTGTGGCATCTGCAGAGAAGTACTTATGATTGTGTTTGTTTTACCTCAGAAGATGTGTAGGGGGTGTTGAGTGGTAGTGTTCTGTCCTCCTAGCCCGTTGGCCTGGAGTAGGATTAGATAGGTTTAATAGTGRAATGGGGTGGTGAGTTTTTTGGGGAGGGTTAATAGTTAGTAATTTTCCTTTTTCCCAATTTTGTTTTACCGGAAGTTAATGTAGTTATGCCGTGACTGGCCTCACACTCTAGTACAGGAGGTGTCTGTGTATGCACCTAAAAGTTGGATGCGATATGCCATTCCAATCCCGAAGAAGAAGCAGAAGATGCTGCTTTTGGTCAGGGGTGTCAAACTCATTCCATGGAAGTCCTAGTGTCTGCTGATTTTTGCTTTTTGCTTTCAATTACCACCTAGACAACAAGGTGATGGGATTTCCTTACTCATCAGTGACCTTAATTCATCAATCAATTACAAGGGAAGAGCGAAATCCCGTGGACACTCTGCGCTTTCCGGAATGAATTTGACACGTCTTCCCAACCCTGGTAGTCAAACAAACATGGGTTAATTTAACGATCAATTGGGTTTTCCTTCATTTTCATGCCGTGTTGACCAAGCAGCTGTTTTTTTTTGTTAATTTATAGGTTATTTTCAGGAGGTGTGACTTATTTGGGGTGTGGCTTTTAGATCTTTTTTTTGGGCCACCTGTGAGAGTAAATTTAATCAGTAGAGGTCAGCGTTTGAAAGCAGCTTGGAATCGAAGAAAGCAGTGGAACCATGGTGAAATCAGGATCTTGCATGTTACAACACACAGTTAGAAAAAGCATGTGATCAAACAAAGCTTTGAACGTCATTGATAAAGTGATACACCCATCGGCAAACAAGTTAGCTGCTTAGCAATTTCGACACATGCCTCTGAGCTCTGGAATCAAACATAACGTCACTAGAAATGACTTCTGTTGGTCTGCTTGTCGTGGCCTGGGGAGGGAAGCTAAAATAAAAAGGCAGATTATAATTTAAGGATAATATAGTCACTTAGGCACTCACTTCTTGAAAGTTACAGAATTGACACTAGATAAATGCAACCACCATATGTCTGTCACTAGCAAACACAGTCATGGATAAAAATTCCAACATTTATTAACAGGCACTCTGGGATGTATACAGATGTTTGCTAATATTTGCAACAGTGCATTACAAACGTTTTCAGACCTCCTGTACGTTTTAAAAATGTTGTTACATTACAGCCTTATTCTAAAATGGATTAAATAATTTCCCCCCTATCAATCTACACACAATACCCCATATTGAAAAGGTAAAAAATGTTTTACTTTTAATTGCAAAAACAAAAAAAATATCACATTTACATAAGTAGTCGGACCCTTTACTTAGTACTTTGTTGAAGCACCTTTGGCAGTGATTAAATCCTTGAGTCTTCTTGGGTATGACACTACAAGCTTGTCACACCTGTATTTGGGGAGTTTCTCCCATTCTTCTCTGCAGATCCTCTCAAGCTCTGTGAGATTGGATGGGGAGCGTTGCTAAACAGCTATTTTCGGTTCTCTCCAGAGATGTTCCATTGGATTCAAGTCCGGGCTCTGGCTGGGTCACTCAAGGACATTCAGAGATTTGTCCCGAAGCCACTCCTGCGTTGTCTTGGCTGTGTGCTTAGGGCCGTTGTCCTGTTGGAAAGCGAACCTTCGCCTCAGTCTGAGGTCCTGAGCACTCTGGAGCATGTTTTCATYAAGGATCTCTCTGTACATTGCTTCGTTCATCTTTCCCTCATTAATCTTTCCCTCGATCCCAGTCTCCCTGTCCCTGTCCCTGCCCCTGAAAAACTTGGCATTCAGGCCAAATAATCTTGTTCCTCATGGTCTGAGAGTCCTATAGGTGCCTTTTGGCAAACTCCAAGTGGGCTGTCATGTGCCTTTTTACTGAGGAGTGGCTTTCGTCTGGCCACTCTACCATAATCAAATCAAATCAAATCAAAGTTTATTTGTCACGTGCGCCGAATACAACAGGTGTAGACCTTACAGTGAAATGCTTACTTACAGGCTCTAACCAATAGTGCGACAAAAAGGTATGTGTGTGTGTGTGTGTGTGTGTGAGTGTGTAGGTAAGTAAAGAAATAAAACAACAGTAAAAAGACATTTGAAAATAAGAGTAGCTAGGCTATATACAGACACCGGTTAGTCAGGCTTATTGAGTTAGTATGTACATGTAGGTATGGTTAAAGTGACTATACATATATGATGAACAGAGAGTAGGAGTAGCGTAAAAAGAGGGGTTGGCAGGTGGTGGGACACAATACACATAGCCCGGTTGCCAATGTGCGGGAGCACTGGTTGGTCGGGCCAATTGAGGTAGTATGTACATGAATGTATAGTTAAAGTCACTATGTATATAAGATAAACAGAGAGTAGCAGCAGCGTAGAAGAGGGGTTGGGGGGGCATACAATACAAGTAGTCCGGGTAACCATTTCGTTACCTGTTCAGGAGTCTTATGGCTTGGGGGTAAAAACTGTTGAGAAGCCTTTTTGTCCAAGACGTGCACTCCGGTACCGCTTGCCATGCGGTATAGAGAGAACAGTCTATGACTGGGGTGGCTGGGGTCTTTGACAATTTTTAGGCCTTCCTCTGACACCGCCTGGTGTAGAGGTCCTGGATGGCAGGCAGCTTTGCCCCAGTGATGTACTGGGCCGTACCCACTGTCCTCTGTAGTGCCTTGCGGTCGGAGGCCGAGCAAATTGCCGTACCAGGCAGTGATGCAACCGGTCAGGATGCTCTCGATGTTGCAGCTGTAGAACCTTTTGAGATCTCAGGACCCATGCCAAATCTTTTTAGTTTTCTGAGGGGGAATAGGCTTTGTCGTGCCCTTCTTCACGACGTCTTGGTGGGTTTGGACCATTCTAGTTGTTGTTGATGTGGACACCAAGAATTTGAACCTCTCAAACTGCTCCAACAGACACGTCGATGAGATGGGGATGTGCTCGGTGCACCTTTTCCTGTAGTCCACAATCATCTCCTTAGTCTTGGTTACGTTGAGGGATAGGTTGTTATTCTGGCACCACCCTGGCCAGGTCTCTGACCTCCTCCCTATAGGCTGTCTCGTCGTTGTCGTGATCAGAGCCTACCACTGTTGTGTCGTCAGCAAACTTAATGATGGTGTTGGAGTCGTGCCTGGCCATGCAGTCGTGGGTGAACAGGGAGTACAGGAGGGGACTGAGCACGCACCCCTGGGGAGCTCCAGTGTTGAGGTTCAGCGTGGCAGATGTGTTGCTAAATACTGCTACCTGTTGCTTACCTACCCTCACCACCATTCTCACATAGGTGTTCCTTTTGTCCAGGTGGGAAATGGCAGTATGGAGTGCAATAGAGATTGCATCATCTGTGGATCTGTTTGGGCGGTATGCAAATGGAGTGGGTCTAGGGTTTCTGGGATAATGGTGTTGATGTGAGCCATTACCAGCCTTTCAAAGCACTTTCATGGCTACGGACGTGATGTCTACGGGTCTTAGTCATTTAGGCAGGTTGCCTTTGTGTTCTTGGGCACAGGGACTATGGTGGTCTGCTTGAAGCATGTTGGTATTACAGACTCAATCAGGGACATGTTGAAAATGTCAGTGAAGACACTTGCCAGTTGGTCAGCACATGCCCGGAGCACACGTCCTGGCAATCCGTCTGGCCCCGCAGCCTTGTGTATGTTGACCTGTTTAAAGGTCTTACTCACGTCGGCTACGGAAGCGTGATCACACAGTCGTCCGGACAGCTGATGCTCTCATGCATGCCTCAGTGTTGCTTGCCTCGAAGCGAGCATAGAAGTGATTTAGCTCGTCTGGGAGCTCGAGTCACTGTGCAGCTCGCGGCTGTGCTTCCCTTTTAGTTTGTAATGTTTGCAAGCCTGCCACAGGGTGTAGTATTATTCAATGTTAGCCCTGTATTGACGCTTTGCCTGTTTGATGGTTTGTCGCAGGCATAGCGGAATTCTTGTAAGCTTCTGGGTTAGAGACCTGCACCTTGAAAGCGGCAGCTCTAGCCTTAGCTCATTGTGAATGTTGCCTGTAATCCATGGCTTCTCATTGGGGTATGTACGTACAGTCACTGTGGGACGACGTCCTCATACACTTATTGATAAAGCCGTGACTGATGTGGTGTATTCCTCAATGCCATCGGAAGAATCCCGGAACATGTTTCCAGTCTGTGATACCAAAACAGTCCTGTAGTTTAGCATCTGCTTCATCTGATCATTTTTTTATAGACCGAGTGACTGGTGCTTCCTGCTTTAATTTTGCTTGTAAGCAGGAATCAGGAGGATAGAGTTGTGGTCGGATTTACCAAATGGAGGGCGAGGGAGCTTTGTACACGTCTCTGTGTGTGGAGTACAGGTGATCTCAAATTTTTTCCCCTCTGGTTGCACATTTACATGTTGATAGAGATTGTAGAAACTGATTTAAGTTCCCCTGCATTATTAAAGTAGTCTCCGGCCACTAGGAGCGCCGCCTCTGGGTGAGTGGTTTCCTGTTTGCTTATTCCTTATACAGCTGAACTGAGTGCGGTCTTAGTGCCAGCATCTGTTTGTGGTGGTAAATAAACAGCCACGTAAAGTATAGCTGAGAACTCTCTAGGCAAGTAGTGTGGCCTGCAATTTATCACCATATACTCTACTTCAGGCGAGCAAAATCTAGAGACTTCCTTAGATTTCGTGCACCAGCTGTTGTTTACAAAYATGCACAGACCACCCTCTCTCGTCTTACCGGAGTGTGCTGTTCTATCCTGCCGGTGCAGCGTATATCCCGCTAGCTAAATATCCATGTCATCATTCAGCCACGATTCCGTGAAACATAGAATATTACAGTTTTTGATGTCCTGTTGGTAAGATATTCGTGATCGTACYTCGTCTAGTTTATTGTCCAATGATTGCACATTGGCGAGTAATATTGACGGTAACRRCAGCTTTCCTACTCGCCTTCTGCGGGTCCGGACGAGGCATCCGGCTCTTCGTCCTCTGCGTCGCTTCCTTTTGAGAATAATTGGGATGTCTGCCCTGTGGGTTGTTTGGAGAATATCGTGTGAGTCCTGCTTGTTGTTGTTGAAAAAATCTTTGTCTAATCCGAGGTGAGTGATCGCTGTCCTGATATCCAGAAGCTCTTTTCTGCCGTAAGATACGGTTGCAGAATCATTATGTACAAAATAATTTACAAATATCTTGAAAAAAAACACATCTCCTCCGGTGCCATCTTGGTCGGGGCCTGATTGGTGGAGTGCTGCAGAGATGGTTGTCCTTATGGAAGGTTCTACCATCACCACAGAGGAACTYTGGATCTCTGTTTTTGCTTCAGACCACTAAGGATCTCAGACTGGGGCGAAGGTTAGCCTTCCAACAGGACAACGACCCTTTTCCTTTTTATATGACAAAGCAAAAACAGGTTTTGAGAAATGTTTGCAAATGTATAAAAAACAAAAACAGAAATACCTTATTTAAGTAAGTATTTAGACTCTTTGCTATGAGACATGAAATTGAGGTCAGGTGCATCCTGTTTCCATTGATTATCCTTAAGATGTCCACCTGTGGATTCAATTGATTGGACATGATTTGGAAAGGCATACACATGTCTATATAAGGTCMCACAATTGACAGTGCATGTCAGAGCAAAACCAAGCCATGAGGTCAAATGAACTGTCTGTAGAGCTCTGAGACAGGATTGGGTTTGTATTACAGATCTGATGAAGGGTACCAAAACATTTCCGCAGCATTGAAGGTCACCAAGAACACAGTGGCCTCCATCATTCTTCAATGGAAGAAGTTTGTAACCACCCAGACTCTTCCTAGAGCTTGCCGACCGGCCAAACTAAGCAATCATGGAGAAGGGCCTTGGTCAGAGAGGTGACCAAGAACCCAATGGTCACTATGAGAGAGCTTTAGAGTTCCTCTGCCTTGATGGGATAACCTTCCAGAAGGACAACCATCTATGCAGCACGCCACCAAACAGGCCTTTATGGTGGAGTGGCCAAACGGAAGCCACTCCTCAGTAAAAGGCACATGACAGCCCGCTTGGAGTTTGCCAAAAGGCACCTAAAGACTCTCAGACAATGAGAAACAACATTCTCTGGTCTGATGAAACCACCATTGATCTCTTTGGCCTGAATGCCAAGCGTCATGTCTGGAGGAAACCTGGCACTATCCCTAACGTGAAGCATGTTGGTGGTAGAATCATGCTGCGGGGATGTTTTTCAGCGGCAGGGACTAGGAGACTAGTCGGGATCGAGGGAAGGATGCATGGAGCAAAGTACAGACGCTCGACATCCAACCTGACAGATCTTGAGAAGATTTGCAGAGAAAGGGAGAAATTCCTCAAATATTAGGTGTGTGTAGCATCATACCCAAGAAGACTCGTGGCTGTAAATTGCTGCCAAAGGTGCTTCAACAAAGTACTCAATAAAGGGTCTGAATACTTATGTAGAATACTTATGTTTCAGTTTTCTAATATATAAATGAACAAACATTTCTAAAAAACTTTTTTTGCTTTGTCTTTATGGAGTATTGGGTATAGATTGATGAGGGGAATTTAATCAATTTTAGGATAAGGCTATAACTTAACAAAATGTGGAACAAGTCAAGGGGTCTGAATACTTTCCGGAAGCACTGTATATTCACACACGTCAACTCCTCATTGGAAAACGTTTAAAAAATAATGTATATACAGTAATGTATACAATTATAATTATTTGATTTAAAACAAATTTGCATTCAACATCAATGATAAATGCATTAACTCCAGTAACTGGAATTAACACAAGTATAATAAAATTCAAGTTTCAAATTTCTAAATTCCAAATCCAAGGATATTTTTAATTTCCAATTAAAATTAMATTCTAATTCAGACAGTCTAAATTCCAATTCCAGTTCTATTCCAGTGATGGTTTTCTTCTTCCATTCCCAAAAAATGTATATCTAAAACACCACACTCCGAGGGCCCTCACCTCCTCCCTGTAGGCCGTCTCGTCGGTGTTGGTAATCAAGCCTACCACTGTAGTGTCATCTGCAAACTTGATAATTGAGTTGGAGGCGTGCATGGCCACGCAGTTGTGGGTGAACAGGGAGTAYAGGACAGGGCTCAGAACGCACCCTTGTGGGGCCCCAGGGTTGAGGATCAGCGGGGTGGMGATGTTGTTACCTACCCTCACCACCTGGGGGCAGCCCGTCAGGAAGTCCAGTATCCAGTTGCACAGGGCGTGGTCGAGACTCAGGGTCTCGAGCTTGATGACGAGTTTGGAGGGTACTATGGTGTTAAATGCTGAGCTGTAGTCGATGAACAGCATTCTCACATAGGTATTCCTCTTGTCCAGATGGGTTAGTGCAGGGTGCAGTATGGTTGTGATTGCGTTGTCTGTGGACCTATTGGGGCGGTAAGCAAATTGGAGTGGGTCTAGGGTGTCAGGTAGGGTGGAGGTGATATGGTCCTTGACTAGTCTCTCAACGCACTTCATGATGACGGAAGTGAGTGCTACGGGGCGGTAGTCGTTTAGCTCAGTTACCTTAGCTTTCTTGGGAACAGGACAATGGTGGCCCTCTTGAAGCATGTGGGACAGCAGACTGAGATAAGGATTGATTGAATATGTCAACACAACCAGCCAGCTGGTCTGCGCATGCTCTAGGACGCGGCTGGGGATGCCGTCTGGGCCTGCAGCCTTGCGAGGGTTAACACGTTTAAATGTTTTACTCACGTCGGCTGCAGTGAAGGAGAGTCCACAGGTTTTGTGAGTGGGCCGTGTCAGTGGCACTGTATTGTCCCAAAGCAAGCAAGAAAGTTGTTTAGTCTGTCTGGGAGCAAAACATCCTGGTCCGCGACGGGTCTGGTTTTTTCTTTTGTAATCCATGATTGACTGTAGACGCTGCCACATACTCTTGTGCCTGAGCCGTTGACTTGCGACTCTATACTGACGCTTAGCTTGTTTGATTGCCTTGCGGAGGAATAGCTACACTGTTTGTATTCTGGATGTTTCCGGTCACCTTGCCCTGGTTAAAGCAGTGGTTCGCGCCTTCAGTTTTCACGCGAATGCTGCCATCACACGGTTTCTGGTTTGGGAATGTTTTAATAGTTGCTGTGGGTACGACTTCGCCGATGTACTTGCTAATAAACTCGCTCACCGAATCAGCGTATTCGTCAATGTTGTTGTTTGACGCAGTGCGGAACATATCCCAATCCACGTGATGAAAGCGTGGAATCAGGAATCAGAAATCCAATCAGGAAGTGGGAAATCTGAGGTTTGTAGTTTTTCAACTCATTGCCTTTCTAATATACAGTGTCTATGGGGTCATATTGCACTTCATAAGGCTTCCACTAGATGTCAACAGTCTTTAGAACCTTGTTTGAGGCTTCTACTGTGAAGGAGGAGAGAATAAGAGCTGTTTCAACCAGATGTCTGGCAGAGTGCCATGAGCTGGTCACGCGCGTGGCCGTGAGAGCGACCTGCGTTCCATTGCATTTCTAAAGACAAAGGAATTCTCCGGTTGAAACATTATTGAAGATTTATGTTAAAACTTTTTGGACTTTTTGTCTGAACTTTGGCCTGGACTTGCCCGTGCCTCGTGAGTTTGGATTGTGAACTAAACGCGCTAACAAAAAGGAGGTATTTGGACATAAATTATGGACTTTATCGAACAAAACAGACATTTATTGTGGAACTGGTATTCCTGGGAGTGCATTCTGATGAAGATCATCAAAGGTAAGTGAGTATTTATAATGCTATTTCTGACTTCTGTTGACTCCACAACATGGCGGGTACCTGTATGGCTTGTTTTTGTGTCTGAGCGCCATACTCAGATTATTGCATGGTGTGCTTTTTCCGTGAAGTTTTTTTWAAATCTGACACAGCGGTTGCATTAAGGAGAAATATATCTTTAATTCTGTGCATAACACTTGTATCTTTTATCAAAGGTTATGATGATTATTTTTGTAAATTGATGTGGCTCTCTGAAAATTCGCCGGATGTTGTCGAGGCACAACATTACTGACCATAACTCGCCAATGTAAACTCATAAATATGAACTTTATCGAACAAAACATGAATGTATTGTGTAACATGAAGTCCTATGAGTGCCATCTGATGAAGATCATCAAAGGTTAGTGATTAATTTTATCTCTATTTCTGCTTTTTGTGACTCCTCTCTTTGGCTGGAAAATGGCTGTATGTGTTTTTGTGACTAGGCTCTGACCTAACATAATCATATGGTGTGCTTCGCTGTAAAGCCTTTTTGAAATCGGACCCGATGGATAGATTAACAAGAAGTTAAGCTTTAATTTGGTGTATTGTACTTGTGAATGTATGAAAGTTAAATATTTATAAAAAATATTTTAGAATTTAGCGCTCTGCATTTTCAGGAGATGTTCGGCTAGCGGAACCCCTAGCCGTAAGAATTTTTTAACTAGGAGTCAGGCGATGATATGTTGTGGTCCTCCCAGTACAACTTGGGAAAGCATGCAGTATATTAGGCTACAGATAAAATACATTATGATGCAATTCACAGGGTGGTGAAAGTTTAACGTGATGAGTTTGCTGCTCCTTTTCAATAAATATCGAAGGTCTTATTCTGGTGACATGATGACTGATGCTTGGCTGCCGTTTGACAAATACAAATAATATCTCTCATCCATAACAATCTCATAATGTAAGTAGCCTCCCCACACAGTATCTGCGAGATTTTGGCAAGATCAGAGTGGGCACATTTGCTATATAACACAACAGTTTTTGTGACAAAACTAGAGTTGAAAATGTGATGGAAACACATTGAACTTTAGATTTTTATTCRGTACATGAAAACTTGTGTGAAAAAGTACATTTTCTGTGGACTACGTCATTACGTACTGTCTTTTGTCCGCAAGTCCATTTTGTAGAAACACCACTGGTGTGAAAATGTGCATATTTTCATTAGAATGATTTTAGAATATTTGCATGAAAATTTGTCGCCAATTGGATGGAAGCCTAGCTACAAACAGAKAAATATTTCTAGACCAATCAAAGCTTCTTCCATGGGTCTCTTTCGGCCAAACAGATCCAGCGGAACTCCAGTGGTACCAGTCACATCAGAATTCAGCTTACCATAGGGAAGGCCTGAGAACATGAGAACTCTGTCGGTTTGTTTTAGTCAACAAAAGAAACAAAGAGAATGGTTATTCGTTAATGTTTAAATGTTACAGTCAGTGAGAGTCAACAAGATAACTCTGGAAATGTGTTAAAGTATTTCATTACCACGGTTTAGCAGTGGAATGGTGACGTTCTCATTGGATATGTCTCTCTCTGTCTGACTGGAGGCTGTTTGTTCTCTGTTCTCTGCTCCTGAACTTCAAAAGAAAGTTTCATAAGGAACTTGTCTTTCTCTGTGCGTGTGGAGTGTGCGTGTGGAGTGTGCATGTGCATGTGTAGCAGCAGCTGTATTATGGGATCAGTAAGTCGTTTGAGCAAAGCGACAGAGAAAGAACTGGGTCAGGCCTCCTGATTATAACACAAAGACAGTTTGCAAGACCAACGGGAACACACACACACACACACACACACACACACACACACACACACACACACAGACATGCTGACCAGACAGCGAGCGTTGCACAATAAATGTACACATACATGTTATTCAAAAATGTATCCAAACTGCTTACACGTGTCAACGAGAGTCTGTGTAGCCAGGCGATAAAATAGAACTCTATTTTAGACAATTGATTCGCTCCCATCTCCTCATTGTTTTTTAGGAGCCTATAGAGCCCCGCAGTGGAGGTGGCATAATACCCATAAAACCTAGCGGTCAAACAGGGAAATGGCTCCAATCGTTTTTCCACCATAAAAATTTTCCCATAGGGGATTTTAGAACCTTTTCATGCGTGAGTTTCAAATATCTCTAATGGTCGCCCAAGCGGGAGTTTTTTTATGCACGTGATGTTAGAACGTTCTCTCCATTCCAGAATATGATTGTTACGCAACAGTACATTTAATCCACGCTGCCCTCAAACTAAGGAACGCAGCCTGTTTTTATTTATAGGCTGTTTTCAACTTGTCAATTTCAAATGATTTTCTAACAAGTTCTTATTTTCTAAGAACAGTTTGAATTGAGGTGTGTTCCATCTTATTCATTTATATAAAAGTAGTCATTTTACTTTTGCGGACCAATTAATTMTTTTGACATTTCTGACCCGGACAAAATTCCCCAAACACTTCCCAATCGTTTGTGCAGTTCAAGTCTGCAAACATTTGCTCATCTCCCGTCCTGCACACACGTGTTCACATTTTCCGTAGTCATAGTTGTTTCGTTACCAATAATAACTTTGGAAATGTGTGCGTTTCTATCAAAGTAAGTGCCTTATTATGTTATAATAGTTTCTCCATGTCGTGTTATGTCGTTTCTACTGTATCATAATATGTTTGTGTATATTCCTTAAAACCTCGAACACGCGATGGAACGTTACTCATTTAATAACCTTTATGGTGTTATACTCAATGCTAAGGTAGCTAGCTACATTCTTCTATTAGCTCTGGAAAACAATGTTAATTGCATCAGAGAAGTATTGTTGTATTTTGAAGGTACCTTGCCTTTATGACGCCCAAGTGGCGCAGCTGTCTAAGGCGCAGCGTCTCAGTGCTAGAGGTGTCACTACAGACACACAGGTTCAAATCCAGACTGCCTTTCTATCAAAGTAAGTGCCTTATTACGTTATAATGGTTTCTGTATGTTGTGTTATACTGTTTCTACTGTAGCTCACTGTGTGTATAGAGCATTATATATTCCTTATGGACACACGTGGACACACGAGGTAACGTTACTCATTTCATAACCTTTATGGTATTATATTCAATCGTTCTTATGTAGCTAGCTACATTMTTCTATTAGCTCTGTAAAAAAATGCTAATTGCATCAGAGAAGTATTGGCTTGTTGTATTGTGAAGCTACCCTGGGCTTTTTATTCCCAAGTGGTGCAGCTGTCTAAGGCACAACATCTCAGTGCTAGAGGTGTCACAACAGACACCCTGGTTCAAATCCAGGCTGTGTTACTATCAAGGTTGTACTGATTTTGATGAGCTAAGCTAATTCCAGCTATGTGTGGAATCATGTTTGTTGACATACAATGCATTCTGGGTTTCACGTAATCGTCTGTCAGACCAAAGACGCTATAACAAAATGAGGTGAGTAAGGGTTCACTCATTTCTTGAGAACTCCCGGAAGTGAATGGTGGGATGTGAACGATGGTGGGATGTGAACGATGGTGGATGACACCCCCCCCCTTCAAGATGTATACTATAAACAGACCAAACTCATCTTGTCTGGTCTGGTCTTATCTTTTTTTTTTTTTTTTAAAGCATGGCGGAGTGCAGAAACTATCCATCGGATTACTTTAGATTTCTAGAAAGTGTTTTACTCAATTATTTTGATCAATGGTGAGCTCACCCGTGATGTGATTAATTTGAAATAGAAATTGCTATTAGCTAATTCATATTGTAGTTTATGTCAGCTGAGAGTTATCTAAATATGACCGCTTGTGTTACGTCAATCTTTCCTCAGTTAGCGCTAGGACAAATGTAGCCTACATTTTTGGGGGTTTGGATGACTGTGTTATGCTGTAGATACTTCTGTGAATGTCTGAACATAAAATAAACTGCTCACATTCTGGACATAACTTTGTAAGGACTGTGTCAACAGACATGGCTCCACACATAGCTAGAATTAGCTTAGCTCATCATAATCAGTACAACCTTCAAAAAAGAATTTAAACACATCATATGTGTCCATTACAATCTATGCAAGAATCGGAATGTATGATTTGTCACAAGAACTTAAAAACGTGAAAAAAAACTGTAAATAAATAAATAATKACCATACAAAACATTTTATGTTAGTGATTTATTGATACAAGTGGCGTGTGACAGCAGTCAATCACATAACCTCTGACACCCACTCTGAGCCATTCAGTGTTGTTGTTTATGTATGTAGCGAGTGAGCTAAGCTGTAGCATTAGCAATGTCTTTCAAAAGGAGACAACTCACAAATGCGGTAATTCTGGATACATTGTTTTCAATTTTGACAATAAGTCTGAGTATGAAAGTAAGGAATCAGATTCTGACAATAACTGAGTGAGGAGTTGCCCCCCCCAACCTTGTAGCCATTGAGAACCCTAAATCTGAGGACCACTTGTCCACTGGCGAAGATCCAGGTCCCTTTGAAGATGCTAGTGGTGATGGATGCAGACCGACAGTGGATGAAGTCTGTGGTAGCTCGAAGGCCGCCAGCCATTTCACCCCTCCTGGCCCTGCTGTTTGCATTGATGAGTCCCAGTCTGGAGTGCAAAGCCCCTTGCCATATCTCTCTGAGGCAGAGTGCTTCAAGTTATTTCTGACAGAAGAGCTGATGGGAGACATAGAGGAGGAAACCAATCACTATGCCTTGAACCTATAGGAGAAGAGAGAGCTAGGAGTGAGGGGGAAACTCGCTAAATGGGTGACAACCACAATTAGTGAAATGTATACCTTCCTGGTGACAGTCCTCCTCATGGGGATAGTAAAGAAGAACTCTCTAAGAGAATACTGGAGCACAGATCCTATGTTTGCAACTCCCTTCTTTGCCACCCTCTTTTCCCAAGACCACTTTCTAGTTCTGCTGCGATGCCTGCATTTCGTCAACAATGCTWCTGCCAACSTAAATGACCCGTTATACAAAATAATAAATGTTCTTAGCAGCCTGACATCAGCATTCGGTGGGTCTTTGTGCCATACAAGGACCTATGCATTGATGAGTCCCTGATGTTATGGAAGGTAGGCTGGCAAGATATCCCCTCCAAAAGGCACAGGTTTGGGGTTCAAGTTCTTTGTTACGTGCGACGTGAAGACAGGATTTGTCCAGTATATTATAGTTTACACAGGGTCCACACTGACATCCAACATTATGAGGGGCTTGGGGTTCCGGGTCCGTGGTGATGACCATGCTGGTCCTCATCTCGGCAAGGGACACACTTTGTTTGTGGACAATTGGTACAGCAGTCCAACTCTTCCAGCATCTGCTCTCCAACAGCACAGGGGCCTGTGGCACAGTCAGGTCGAACAGGAAGGGGATGCCGGCATTCGGAGGCAGGAAGATGCAGAGAGGGAAGGTTCAAATAGAACAGTCAACAGCTGGCAGCAAAGAGGCATGAAMAAYGAGACATCYATGTCCTCTCGACTGTCCATACAGCAAACAGTTTGGCCACAGGGAAGGTGGACCACCTGAYGGGAGAGAGMAASATCAAACCAGACTGTGTGCTTGACTATAACCTCAAAATGGGGGCAGTGGATAAGGCGGACATGATAAACAGCTTTGTGGAATGCACTCTGAAAACTGGTATAAGYGGTATAAGAAGATATTTTCCCTTCTGATCGACACTGCTGCCCTCAATGGCCACATAGTTAACCGCCAACTAACAGGTRAGATAACAACTGAAAAAAATATTTTTGTAATTGGAAATACAGCTCACATACAAATCACATGCAGTTCAATTATGCAATTATAGTGACAATATCTCACCCACCTACCCACTGCCTCAACATCCTCTCCAATCCCTCACCCTCCCCACTCCCTCTCCCCCATAGGTAAATTAATGACCTGCCAAAAGTAGAGCGAAAACCTAACGAGGGAGGTGTCGTCCTGCTCCAGACAATCTCCTACGCCTCACTGCACGGCATTTTCCCTGCGAAGTCCCTCAAACTGCTGGTKAAGACAGTCGCACACAGAGGCACTGCAAAGTCTGCCTGTCTGGCACCAGGAGAAGGAAGCAGAGGAGGTTTACAAAGTACATGTGGTTAGCTTGTGACACACCTCTGTGTGTTTCACCATGCTTTGGGAAGTGCCATATGCTCAAGCAATATTGAGCAAATCTGCAGCAATTTCTGACTGACTGACTTGACAGGTGACCTTCAATGATTCTATGCCTTTAGAGGTGGGGTGTGGAACTAATGTTGTTGTTCAATCACTGCATCAATATGGGTTATGGATATTCATAAGTTGTCAGTCTATTCTTGCTGTTTTTTTCCTCTAGTAAAACGAGTTTTGATGTTGTTGTTCAACCACCASCAATACTTCAATAAAATAGACGACTATTACATCTTGGCCTATCTGTTTTCTTGATGCCACCCCTGGTTTTTCCACTGGATGGGAGACCAGATGAAGTGGTGGTGTTGGAGGGTGTTGAGGTGGTGTTGGAGGGCCAGTAGGAGGGACCCTTTCCTCTGGTCTAAAAAAAATAAAAAAATATCCAAATTCCCCAGCATAGTGATTGGGGACATTGCCCTGTGTAGGGTGCAGTCTTTCGGATTGGGTGTCCTGACTCTCTTGTGGTCAACTATTAGATCCACATGGACACTTATCGTCCTGACCCAAGTTCCTAATCACAATTCATCATGGGTCACCTAATCATCACCATCTTACATTTGGCTCATTCATCCCCATCCTCTCCCCTGTAACTATTCCCCAGGCCGTTGCTGTAAATGAGAATGTGTTGTCAGTCAACTTAGCTGGTAAAATTAAAAAACACATTGAAACATATGTAAGAATGATCYTAGTCAGTCAGTGACTTAGCTAACTGATGAGCTACTTATGTAAATGTACGCAAGCCTATTCAGCCAAACAAACCTTTTACTGCAGTGGGCTAAATCAGGGTCACAGAATGTTTCTTGGTAGTCTTAAACAAATCTACWTWGAAACAAAAGAATACACCTCACACAAATGGRTATGGGCTTAAAAAAAGAAGACACCTGTACCATGTCAGATATAGAGTTGAAATGTAWTACATTTTGAGTTTGCATCCCGATATTACATCACAGAAGACTGAAAAATATGTATGCCATCTACAAGGGGTGTATATAAAAATGTTATTGGCAAATTTAACTTGCAACATGGGCTTYAATGAAAGAGCAGCGATCTTCACTGACATTCACTGGTTCAATTAGAGATCAGTGTGTCTCCTTAATTAATTGCATAATTATGTGCATAGGGGAGCCTTTGTTCTCTGATCATTCCATGAGATATGATATCTGAGGAATATTCTGAACAGTGATCCACACACTATCACACCCTCACAGTGATCCTTCACACACGGAACTAAGAAGATTCTCATTCTAAATCACATCTACTGTGATGGAAGAGGAGAGAACAGCTTATCAACTGAGTGAAAACCAAGCTAAACCCTGATCTGGAACTAAACTGACTAGCTATGTGATGGATAATGTTGTCATACACAGTTCTTTGACAGGGCATGTGACCCTAAAGGCTGCAATTATCTAAACACACAGCAAAAGTGAGTAAAAGTTAAATAATTGTTCTGCATCCCTTTACACCTACTCCTTCAGAACCTTTGACCCTAAAACTGATCTAAAAGCACACTTGTATGGTTGGCTACTAGATTTAAGGAGCAGTATATCTGGCAGTATATGAAAATTTGCAAAATGTCTTCTCTGCTTCAAAGACCAGGGTTGTGTCCCAAATGGCATCATATTCCTTATAAAGTGCACTAAATAGGGAATAGGATGCCATTTGGGATACAAMTCCAGATCAATAGACCACTAGCATATTTACCTTTGTCCCTCTACACCCATTCTCTCTACACACTCACGCATCATCACACAGACACAACCTGCATTGCACAGAGGGAATGCAACAAGGAGATAAAAACACAAAAAACAGGGCATCTTCTAGCCTACAGACAATACAACCCTTCAAACAGGCAAGGAGTAGATTCAGGATGAAAACCCCAAATCCGCCACCTTCAAAAAGACACCCCCCTATAGAACTACAGCTTCAGTTATAGCCATCRCCTTTTCCTTTCTTTATTTCTCTCTTTTCATTTTTCTGTCCGCCGAGTGAATTGTAACAAAGTGGAGAGGAAACGCACCCTGACATGTCTGCCCGTAGATTTATCGCTTTAGAAATTAGAAAATGATAATCTCTCATAAAAGGTAATTGTTCCTGTTTCTCTAAAATAGATTAATGTTTTTCTCCGGCGAACAGGAGCGATTGTGTGAGACAGATCGAAGGTCACAATGGCTTTGAAACAGTACAGACCCAGAGACCTAGATGCTTCAAGAGGTAATATTTCTCTGTTAGATGTTGGAGGATTTGCAGCCCAGAGCTTGTTGCTGTAACAAAAGATTATTGGAACAAACAAAATCAAAGATCTATCCCTTTTCAGAAGCCAGGTACCTGCTATTCTTTTTACTTTTTTTACAGCACATTATTTTGTGTTATTTAGTAGCACTTGAAACGTTTAGTTGAAGAATTCAAACATCAGGTTTTAATTTTTTATAATACAATGACAATGTCACACTATTAATACTGTGTAACCCTCAATCTAACAACCAGCGTTTTGTCAATGAGAAAAAGGGAACATTTTGTTGATCTAAATATCAAATGGCTAAAACCTGCAAACACATCACATTCTGTACCCAATCACCCCAACCAGAACACCAGATGACACATGTCACGTTCTGACCTAGTTTCCTTTTTTATGGTCTTTATTTTTAAGTTGGTCAGGGCGTGAGTTGGGGTGGCATCTATGTTGTTTTTCTATGTTTTTGTTCTGGGGTATATTTCTAGTTGTTTGGCCTGGTGTGGTTTCCCAATCAGAGGCATGCTGTTTATCGTTGTCTCTGAATGGGAGCCTATTTAGGTAAGCTTGTTTTTCATTGTGTGGCGTGGGTGAATGGGTTTCTGTTTTCCGTTTCCAGTGTTTGCACCATTTTGGGACGGTTTCGGTTTTTTCAATGTTTGATTCTCTGTTCTTTTCTGAGTTTGTATTCATTCCTAATAGAGATATTATGGATACGTACCACGTTGCTTTTGGTCCTCCTCTCCTGTCCATCAACGAAAGCCGTTACACAGCAGCACAATTCTGAAGTCAGAATTTTTAACACCCAAGTATTAAATGTAACCTTTCTTAGTGTGTAAGTGTTTCTTCCTGTAAAAGTTGCGTCGCACTTGCAGCACACCTTGCCGCTGCCGCCAGAATTCTATGGCACGTTATTTAAGTGTAAGCCATTGTTTGCCATTAATGCTAAAGTTAGTGCTAGTTTTGACCAGCAAGAGGGCATCTTTGAGAAGCATTTTTACTTACTAGAGAATTTAAGTAAGACATAGTTATATGGGATTGATTTTAAGAATCTAGCTTAATTAAATTTGTCTATGGTGTTTCTATTCCAAGAAACTAAAAAACTAAAAACCTCTGGGTTTCCGTTAGGAAAATGTGGCGCATGTACAAAGTGATTGGTCGGGAATAGGCTAGCAAGTACTAAGAGTCAAAATAATTCCTAACATTTGCACACCCCCAAATTGTTAACGCTCTAACCAATCACGCAATATGGAGATTCAGTGAACAACTACAATGTCATCGATTTATCAAGACCAGTCCCATGCTTGTCTCAGAGCAGCGTCAAACATGGTCACTGGAAGTAGTTTGCACCACACGCGGGTAGGCCTTTGCTTCAATATGCTTTAAATGCCACAATGTCCAACAATAATTGAACACAGACAATTCTTAAAACTCTGAGAAGGGTAATAGGAGGTGATATGCACTGCATATTAAATGGATATTCTTATTGTTATATTCCACGTGTTACTGTGTGTCTTTCKATCCTCTCTCTTTCTCTCACTCTCTCTCACACACACACACACACACACGCACTTGCTGTCTTGACCTCTGAATGCTCGGCTATGAAAAGCCAACTGGTATTTACTCCTAAGGTGCTGACTGGTTGCACGCTCTATAACCACTTTTTATATTATTTGACCCTGCTGGTCATYTATGAATGTTTAAACAACTTTAAAAATGATCTAGCCTTTAAGGAAATGTACTTTTTTCTCCAACCAGTTCAGATTTAAGTATAACTTTTGTATGACTGATGCCTTTCGTGAGAGGTCTAATGCTTTAATATTTCATAATTTCTGCCCTCACCGCAACATTTCGGCTAAAGCGATTTAATTCATGAATGCATTTAAAAGTGTTTAAAATTRTCAAAGTGATCTGTTATCCAACGATTATTATTATTATCATTAACCCTGAATTTTAATTATGTAAAAGCCCTTTAGATATTCTGCTGGAGGCATTTTGTTTTTCACAAGCGTAGCAGGCTGTGAATTCTGCAAACAAGCCAACCTAACTATGAAATACAWTTTGTTGGTTGCCATGGTGAATAATCCAGGGTTAATAAATTAATATATTTGTAGAGATTGATGCATTTTTTGGGGGGGGMAAATCTGCTTTTAGAGTACTTACAACAACGCATTTGGTGGACTCGGTAAGATGGTTGAAGATGATGAGCGATCGGCAATCAACATCGCTCGAATCACAGTCAGAAGAGAGTTGAARAAACTTGAGTGGACTTATGGAAAGGCACTGTAAGACATTTTACATATATACACTACCGTTCAAAAGTTTGGGGTCACTTAGAAATGTCATTTTTTTTTAAGGAAAAGCACATTTGTTGTCCATTAAAATAACATCAAATTGATCAGAAATACAGTGTTGACATTGTTAATGTTGTAAATGACTATTGTAACTCGAAATGGCAGATTTTTTTATGGCATACTACATAGGCGTACAGAGGCCAATTATCAGGCAACCATCACTCCTGTGTTCAATTGACATCATTGTGTTACGCTCATCCACGTTTATCACTCTTTTAAAAAGCTATTGATCATTAAAAACACATTTTGCATAATTATGTTTTGCACCAGCTTGCACACATTACTGTTTGGTTAATCTGATAAAGAAGAAAATCACCAATTTGTCAATCAACTCTGGCTTATAAACTACATCCTTTAGCCCTGTGGTAGCTAACTACTTGAACGCCATTGTCATCACCCTGTGAGCTAACATCAGCATTATCTGTTGGGCCTTAGTGGTATGTAAAAGGCCATGTGGTTTCATTTTAATTATAACCTATGGTCCTATAACTCTATGATACAAACGATTGGCGCAAGTCGAGAACCTATTTATCCACCGAGGGTAAGCGGAGGGCTGAACAGCCTTGTGTGTGCGTTACTGGTGTCTTCTCTCGTAGTCGTCCACTCCTCTCTCTGGACCCATAGGGGAAGTTTCCATCTTCCCAGAGATGGCAACAACACTTGAGCCGACAAATCTTACCTACTGACTCGGTTTTTCGTTTGATGGGTTCAGACGTGATCTGTTGCCTGCTATTCCTCTCTAATCAGCCTTGTTTTCGGTTTAGTGTGGCTGTTTGCTAGGGCTAGAGGAGCGTTGAATTGACTGGGTACTGGTGGTTAGGGAGGTCAGTAGTGAGTGGGGACTTCAGGATCATGTGGTGCAGAGGTTAGTAGGTGTTGTTCCGGTTCGTCTCTGGTGTAAAAAAAATGAAGGGGCCTTACTTTAGAGACCATGCTAAGAGAAATTCAGCTTGTGGTACAGGACCAGGGAAACTGAAGATATCGTACAACGCTGCTGCTATTTTACTCCCTTTTCTAGCAGCCTATGGTAGAAACCTGGCTAGTACAAGACTGGACGGCAACTTCTCGATGTCATCTCAGGGTAAACACAAGACAATGAGAATTAGGTCACGGTAGTGGTGTCGCAAATTCACGAGTCTCTCAAAACGATTATGACAACTCGGCAAGGCACAGCTATCGTCGAGCGATAGACAGATAGGACTGACGTGTGAAACCTACTAGCTAGGTATCCATGATAATGGATAGATGGCTACTTCTTATGAGCATCATCTTTGAGAAACAGCTAGGCACTGGCTGAGCACTTCTTCCCTTGGAAGGCAGAAACTGCAGGAACTTGTAGTTCTAAACAAATTCAACTTCAACTGGCAGTTAATAAATTACGGAATTGATATCTAGTGTTATCTGAAATGTGCCTTTGGGCCATCTCGATAACATTTAATGCAACTACATAGACAAGTGTCACAAGTAACTCTCTCAAAAATTGTCCACTATCAATAATTATGATAATCACCGTGCAAATATTCACATTGTTGCTAGAATTTCGAAGGGGAGAAGATTGTTGGGTGGCAATATTCCTGGGTGCGAACTGGCAATTTGGAGGCACTTAAATACAGATATTGATTTTTCAGGACTCGACGTTTTGCAAAGCGAGGATGAATTCTCACTCATATTCAGCTATTTCAAAGGGAATTAGATCGGGACAGTCGCTATGAAATCAGATGTCTTCGGCCATACTTCTGATGTCTAAATAAAGAAAACGATTAAGTTTACGGGCAAAAGAACTTTCTGAGGACCATCTGGACACGCAGGACATTCTCCTGGTGGCACCTATGCTAAATTGACATCAAGCAATAACGCCGCGGAATCAGCAGAGCGTATAGCGTCCAACTTGAGATCTGACGGTCTGCGGAGCACTGGTGTGTGTTCGCACACACGTTGTCACCAACCATCAATTACAACTTGACTCACACATAGAGCGTATCAGTACCGACTAGGCGGGTGGCATGTCGCAGTTCTCATGGACAATCACTAAGAGCCGAGGTGGTCCCGGTAATACCGACATTACGGAAGCAGTATTCATCAAATGAGTCAAACGAGGAACATGTGTGCTTTAACTAAAGTACTACTTAGTAGCTTTTATTGTGGATTACAGATACTTAGCCATTTTCATATTTTTGGAAATTCTGACCAGATCTTTCCGATTATTTGTATTGTCGGAAGATATGTTATATTCTAGTTTACCTAGCAGATATTTTCCTTGAGGGCCTGCGCTCACACAAAGTACCTCAGCTGAATAGGGTTGTTTTTATTGTACTGGACTCAGCGAGCGACAAGGCACAAATTTGTTCAATTGTTGCCAGCAAAACTTATCCAGATAGCAATTAACTCTCTGGTATCTTAACACACGTCTTAGTTGTTTGACTAGTAGAAATCTGTCTTGCAAGTCTACAGATGCATATTCTGTGATATATTTATTTGATGTTAGAGTGGCATAAAATTGGCGGGTGTGCTACCTGGAACTAATGCACAAAGTAACGTATCTATTACCAACGCAATAAAATATATATCATATACATGTATCATCGCCGGTCTGGTCCTCTCTCATATTAAATCTTAGGGGAATATTTATTATAATGATGCATTATGGACTTACTAATTTCTTTATGTCTTAGCGCTGTTCTGGAAGTAGGTTTTGAAAGGGATTTTTTGATATTTAGAGCACATTCCAACTAGAACAGGTTTGATCACATAAATTTACTTATAAAAAATATAACTCTTGCGTTGCTATCGAGAGATTACTTGATCACAATTAGTTGTTGATTACTTAGGCTCTATATTTGAGGGCATAGTATTATATACTTTTTTATATCTATTAATTATAGATCGACATTAAATTTGTGGTTCTAAGATTACTGTCTTACCCATTTAGATTTCAGTTACATATCAAATAGTGCATGATATCCAATAAGGATTCGGTGTTATTCTTCATTCAGAAGATCCGAAGCGTGGGCATCACGGCCGCAAGGGCTTGAGAGAGACTAAATAATACATAGAAGGTGCTTTCTAAAAATCGCGAACGTAATTTTGGGTATGGATTTTTGTGCGCTAACGCGTCACGCCTTAATATATTTGACCTCTGAATGGTAATTATGTATACGAACACAGGGTAAACTCATAAGACTAATAAGGCGTGGAATAGGAGGTTTATCACAAGGAGCTGAGTTCTCTCGGGCTGCTCATGTCATATGATTAGTAAGAAACCTGATTTAAGAGGATTGATGGGTGGGGGGATTGTTGCTAGTATATTACCGGTCATAATATTTGTTTTCAACAATCTCCTGCAATATTCAATAACCATAATAATCTTTTATATTTCCATTGTCACACTCTTTTTTCATCGATAATGCAGCTTTGATATATGCCTCACAATGGAATTGAGGTGAAGCGCTTTTTGGAGTCGTGGCTATTCTTGTTTTTAGTCAACCTTCTAAATTTTCTCTCTCTGCTTGAGTGGAACAAATTTATTTGGTCTTGGGCGTTAATCCTGGTGGGTACAAGGGCTGTTTATTATCGCTGGTCGGAGTACCGAAACACCCTTATTGGAATAAGGTGATCATTGGGTTAATTTGCTATTCTTCTCTAATTTCCATTTCGGGCCATGATCCACTCCGAGCCAACTGGTCTCTCCCCACAGCAGCGCCAAGTGTGGTCATCACATAGGTCGTGCCGAGTCAATTGGTAGATTTTAACGCCTATAGATTCCAATGAGCTCATGGTGCTCAGCCTCAAGGCGTCACGACTAGGTTTTCGCCTTCATTTTCCGCGATCTGACAGTCACCTATAGTTGAGCACTTCAAGTTTTACCCAATTTATTATAGGTGGTGAATTCAACCCTGAATCACCTGATTACAGTCCTTATAATTCTATGGAAGTACGTAAGTAGGGTATATACTAATCTAGTCCAGAGTGGCAGAATCAGCTAATAATCTTAGGGGGGATAAGGATCTTTTTACATGGAGAAATGTAGGATAGGAGGAATGAGAGTTCATCTGTATATTGTGTTGCCTTGTGGGTATATAGGGCTGTAGAAGGGCGGATATGACGCAGAGTATTCCATGACCTTGAACAAACAATATTCGTGATAGTGATAGAGAATTAACGTCGACACTCGAGGTATAAGTAGAACTAGTGAGGTGACTGGGATCCAATTAATGGAATAGATTGATGTCATCGAGCTTAGATGTGATATATTGTGAATGAGTTCCGAGTCATTAGAGCTACGGCTACGCTCTATAATGAATGCATGTCTGTACAACAACTTCATCTTATCACAATGGCCATATAATACAATTTTCAGGATCATGGCATATGGATGAAAGTAGGTAGGGCTATATCTGCTTACTTTAATAATTGATATGATAGCGATTTTATTGAAACTAGACGACTCATATTCATATTGTCCTTTTTATTGTCCTTCGACATGGTGGATTGGAATGTACATCTTGGAGTACATACAGTGGCGCCTGTCTTCTCGAGAGAAACGTCGCATGCTTCTCAATTCAAAAATATGTAACTCAACATGGTTACATGAGGGTGTCTTCATCAAACATAAGACGGATATCGATAGAAACCTCCCGATTTACTGTTTAATCAATAATTCATATTTACTGAGACTAGAGCAGCGTTCACACAAAAGAACCTGATGATTACCTGTGGTTGAATAGTCTACGTTCTAGGGAATTGTGCTACTTATATAAATTTAGCATATTGAAGAATATTCGAGTCCAATGATTTAGCAAAAGAGTCACCTCGGTTCTGTTGTTTCTCCAATAGCTATTCATTAATATGATCCTAATGTTGTAGAGGAACAATGTGTGAATACTTTGAGTCTCTGTATATTATGTCTGTACGGTGTAGGTGTGTAGGCTTTCTGACTATAAAGGATGAAGATGAAAGAGTAGATGCGATTAGGGGTGGCAGCTGTCATTACCAATGCGCGCTGGAGACAAGACGACTAAGACTTCCTGAGGCAAATTCCTCAGAATAACATATGCAGTTGGGCAATGAATGATGATGGAAGTCGAATCTCCTAATCAACCAAACTGGATTCGTAGCCATTAGATAGAGGAATATAGAATCTGATCATAATAAGTGGAGAGTCAGCTGCTGGATCCCAAACGAAAGCTATATAGTGAGAGGATATTTGTGTAGCAGAGTCGGGGTACTGGAGTGGAGTGGTAAATATGCAGCATTGTGTTGCCAACTCATCGTCAGTAGTTGTTGGCTTTGCGTTTTTATTGTCCTTTGTAGACCTTACTCTGTTTTTTGTATGGAAAATTTTGAGAAGTCGAAACATTCTGCAAAAGGGTTGTATACTTATTTTGTATCCTTCTATAATCGTTGATAACTCACTGAGTCTATTGTGAGAGACGTCATGCGTGGCTGTGTAGGTGATTATGGATGTCCATAGAAATTCACGCAGGAATGCTGACATTTTTAGCTGTGGTTAGGATGATGGAAGGTATCAGGCGTTTCTCAGGTGTAGCGTGTGAGTGCTTCGTGGGGATGAACTGCAGTTGGGGCGATTGAGAGTTATGGGTTCGACGGAAGTCATCTCTCAGCTCTTCTTAAGCCATCGTAAATTCTATTGGCCCATTTCGATGTCGTTCTGCTACGCTAAGCTGCGCCACTCTACATCATCCGTCTTCACGCGTTCAGCAATGTTAAGTGGGCGGGACCCAACATTGATTGTAGCTTCTCCTAATAGTTGATGTTGCTGATGCTCATGTAGTTGTTTTGTTATGCTATAGATATTTACCTCCTTTTTTGTACTCTCTCTCTACACTATGTATGTATTCTGATATGCTAGTATATGTTGCAAATGATACTTAGCATAAGTAATCACTAGATTGTGTGCCGGTAATTTGCACTTGCTAATTATAATTTATAAAAAATAACTTAATGATCAATTTTTCCATCTCTCTCAAAAGCCATATGGTAGGATGTATTGAGTAGAGTAGGTGCTCGTGTGGCTTCATACTGTATGTTGTGGTAGCTTCTAGGCATGCTGAGGAGTGCACTATGAGGAGATCAAGTAGCTGAGTGAGGCAGACAAGTAACTGTCTGCAGAGGTTGTGGATGTATAGTAGAATTTACACTGGTCCTTGTACCTCTTATATTTTCATGGTGCTCTTGCTGGGTGCTATGAGAGTGTGTGTTTGAGCGCAGCATGATGAAGAATGCGACTCTTGAACCTACATAGGTGAGAATAGAGATGTGTGTAGAGGTAAACGTAAAAGAAGCTTGTAGGATTTGCTTGTGTGAGAGAAACTGAGAGATGGACAGCAGGTAGAACACTAGGGTGGACAGGCAGAAAAAGAAGTAGAGAGACAATCAAAACTAAGTGCTGCCTAAAAAGCACTTTCTTATTGTTATTGTAAGCAAAATATGTGCGTTTTAATGTGGCATGATTTACAAGTTCCTCGGATGTGATCAGAAGCTCTCCTTTATTTGTTTGGCAGACATGTTTCAAAGTGACATACATGGGGGGATTAGATAATAAGAAGATCTTTGGTTTATTACATAACGTCAATGTAGTGTAAAATGGGTAGATTTGCACGAGATGATTCGAAATTTAGTGGTCGCGGATTTAGGAAGTGCGGATACGTAAGAGTTTTCCCTCATGCAGAGTGGGTTCACTGAATTTCCCAACTCTGCTTAGCTATGTCTGGTAGCACGGCCGACACGGTCAATTATTGGAGCGCAGTTGCACACGCCTATACGGGTCATGTCTATTGAAATCTCTAAATTTGATTATTGGATATCTATGAGGGCTCAATTTGGGGAATAAGATAAACTGTCACTAATGTATATGAGCTGAGAATAAACTCTTCTTATTAATATATGGTCTATAGCTCCATCATTCCACAATAAAAGAATAAAATATCCATCAATTAATATTAAATTATGGTGTGAAATTTCATCATGTCACTAGAGTATGATGCTCTTAATCAACTCAAAATATTGACGTGAAAGCTATTGTCACATTGTAAATGTCCGATAATCTTTTTAGACGTTATAAGGACCCTTAAACGTGGATCGAATGATATTAGTATGAACTTACCAAGATCAAACACGCATATTTTTTATTTCCAACTGTTAGTACAATAAATCGCACAGTTCTATCGGTGTTATTGAAGACTTAATTCGCGAACTTGTATGAGTCAGGCTTCCACTGATAATACAGACTTAATCCAATATAGAACATCAAGCACACCATAACACCTCAAACCTAAACAGTCCGTTTGTAGGTCAAGATATCAATCGAAGGATATTCTTACTACTAAAACATATTAAAATTAGAAATCATAGAGTGTGAGTCTTTAAAAGATGATTTATCAGTGATTTTAAAAATCCGATACTCTTAATTAGGGCAGCTTGCTAACAATGTCCATTATGCTCGGACTACTTTTTGTAGAGCTTTAGGAATCAGGTGTTCTTGTGTATAACCTTCAGTTTCATCTAGCCGAGCGAAAAGAGATAATGCTGTATGCTGTGAGCATGTCATACTTGGACGGGTTCGAGCAGATATGTAGAAAGATCCGTGTTCCGATTGGGCCCAATAATCTAAATTGCGAATTGCTTCTCATAGTGTTCATAAGTGTTAGACTCAGGTTGGTTCCCGTGATTGATGCTCTGCTAAGTATGTCAGTGAATAGGCTCGAGGTTTCAGAGTCATCCATTATGGAAGTGGACACTTTTAGAAGTGTGTTATGTTGGGGCGGTTCGGGTTAGTTTCATAGATTCGCACTAAATGATTACTGTCTCCAGATCTTATGAACCTAGGAGCATATATCTTGACTGATGGATATTGAGGATTGTTTTGTGTCAACATACAGTAGAGATCGTAAGTGGAAGGTGTTGACATTGTTTATTCTAGTCTAAGTGAAAGCCCGCAGTTATTCAGGCAATGAGAATAAATCTTTTGTCTTTACATAAACTTGATACATGTCCTGCCTCATACGCGGTGGTTTAAAAATAATACATGTTCGAGTTTATTGCAAGTAAGAGAATCGTTATAAGTGCTCCTGATAGCTGATAGATTGCTCGACGAGGACATACTGGTTCACTAGATCCACAAAATAGTCGTATCAGTATAGTTATTTACAACTATTGAAGCATAATTGTGGACTCTGTTATGTGAGTTCTTTAGCATAAACTGCCTAGATACCCAGAGAGGAATAACAATCACTCAATAATGTTGAGTAATATGGTCTTAGTTAGGAGGTGGTACGGGGTGGGATCTGTGTAGGGGGTGTCCGGCTTTCTTATGATTTATACATTCGTTTACGGGCGTCCACGACCTAATCAGATGAAGGGATGGGGATCCATAAATATTATGCTTAATGGCCTCTCCCTAAGATGGTTAACTCCCTAAGCATTGTGCAGCAGCTCTGTGTTCTTCGGCACTATTCATGGCCCCAAAATCTTATACGTCTCTTGTATACCATGTAAGGTGGGAATGTGATGATCTCACCGAGTGGAAATTATGGTACACACGAGGGCGCACGTTCAAAGATAACGAAGTTGCTCAGGGTTACACCTTGCGTAGATGGAACAAGGAGAAGGTAATGCAATTTCTAGTGCCGGCAGTATTGAGGGTAGGATGAGACTGGGCTTCTTGAAATTACGACGTATGTGTGCTTTGGTAGTGTGGCTAAGCGTAAAGACAAGGCAATGCAAGGGCAAGTAGAAAGTGTGTCCTGGTTAGCAGAAAAGGAGGGAAGCATGAGAGATAGCGGGACTTAACAAAGTGGCGTTAGGCTCCAGGACTAAGGCTGGCACGCACACGGAAGTTCACAGGTCCGACACAACAGCAGAAAGAGTTGGTTAAATTGGCTAGATACTACTTATACTAGGATAGTGCGAAAAGTAACTGCACACTATAACGTAGGGAGGGGGTGAGAGGAAGGATTTGGCACAGTTTACAACGGACGAGAGGGTTAAGGGTGAAAGCATATCAGGGGATCTAGCCTTGATAGACTGGTAAGCCCTGTACGGGTGAGCGTCTAGGAGCAGCGCATCTCGCATGCGTGGGATGGATGGCAAAGAACATCGGGACGATGAACTGAGAATATTCCTGCGTTTCTCAGTTCTGGCCGCACTTGGGTCCCGAATTAGGGTATGAGCTCGCTTTATGCCGCAGTTAACTTAGTCTGCTAACTCTCATTCACTTTTTACTGTGCTCAACTAATCTCATGTAGTATGTTGCAAAATCACTCATCGTAATAAATGGAACTTTGATAAGGTAGACGTCCCAATCCAGCATAAGTTGTTAACTTAAGAAGGTACAGGGCTGGGTAAAATCTTGAGCAATGAGTTTGGCTACGATTGGACTGGTAACTATCGTAGCGTCGAGCACGGAGGAAGCGCATATGTTTTTGCAAAAAAACATTGATAATAACTAAATTTCTTCACAATTCATAACAGTGCCACATTCTATCAGCAACAGTCATGGCAGTAAGGAGCTCAAAAATCGCGAGTGTTGCATTTTGACTCTATCATTGTCTCGAGGTTTAAAATACCCTTGTATATCGGATATAGCACTTGAATATTATGCTCGCTGGGCTCTCCAAACAAATTTCTCTTAGGGAGATTGTAAGAATGTGCTATGTACGAGGACGATTCAGCAACATTGAGTTCAAGATTCATGCTGTCATTTGCCATTCTCTGGCAATCTACGTTGGTGGTCCCGAAATTAAATAAAAGTTGCTGGGCTGTGGTTCACAGAAACTAAGGATAGGAGGCCATGATCCGCTCAATATGCGTGGAACCCTGGTATTGTAAGAAATGTCAGATCTTTGAGAGTGAGACAGAAGGATACTTCTTATTAACTTTACTAAAAAGCTGGCATGTTGCGGAGCTTAATGGTGAACTATAGACCATTTTTTTCTGTGGGGTCTTGCTATTTCAGTAAGTCGTGGGTCGTCACTGGATGATGGGCTCCATTTGGGTAACCTCATTGGCTGACACGATGGTTGTTATCTTTAGAGCAAAGGAATAGTTCTATAATCGCTGGCGCATCTTCTTCTTAATACGCGCCTTTATCAAAGCAGAAGAAGAGAGATTTTTGAAACACTAATGTGCACTGCCAATTGGACTGAATATGGAATGAGATCATTTCGTTCCGATCTATAAAGGTGCACTATGGCGCTAATCATATTTGGGGAATTAATTTGTCGTAAACAAATGGAATTGTTCGGTGTGACATTCAAATTTCTGTAAAGGGACAAACAAGTATAGATTATATTGTAGGATTTTAGTTGTTATGCATTCTAAATGCTCGGCGTGCGTATAAACATTTTCTATTAGATATACACAAATAGCTGTGTTTTTTCAGGTACAGTTTTGTAGCATCCATAAAGTAAAATAGACGCAAAACTTAAGTTTTAGGCAAACGCTTTAACCTCACACTCGAACGATATAGAGTGTATTCCTCTTTTGTTTGTGACTGTTTAGACTCTTGGAAATAAATGTGACAGGGAGTTTCACATAATTATCAATTAAATTGTGACTTTGGTCAAGGATTATGCCAAGTGAATCTCAATATTTACATTCCATAGCAGATTTAGGGTCATAAATCATTGATGAGATAAATATATCGTAAACAAGCGATGTACTCAGTCTTTAGGTACTCTAGTGGGTAACTGCCGTTGGCTATTACTTATACTCTGGAAAGGTGTTTGATAAATTGAATCACTTCACTACTTACGATTATTTTACCGAAAAAAAATATTTTATTTTATTTTCACATCTATCATCCTGTTATCATCATGTTAGTTAGTTCTCGAGAAGAGATTTTCATTAAATGACGCTTGTCAGCGTAAAGCAAGCTCTCGCGACCCATAACATAACAGGTAAGCAGTTAACAATTGGAGTAGGACTAAACATTAGTTAGATAATCGAGTCAATAGTACGGCAAGTGTCTAGATACAATACGCCTGATTATGGGCGACGTTGATAGGGATAAGAGAGCTCACCACGTGACCGTGACGATAAAAGATGGCACCTCTATATGTTTTAAATTTGCTTTCCTCATATTCAGTAATTAGTTTTATGGGAAGGTGAGGATTATGTTAGAGATGACTGTGGATGAGTGTTGGGCGGATCTGAGAAGCGAGGTGCGCGGCGGCTAGAGTAGGTATTTGGTTGGTCTTGTGAATTGGGGATGGTCATATGGATATTAATACCTATGCAATTTAATTTAATAATTGATAGAAATTCTGCCTAATTTTTAACAACTGTGCTTTTTGTGGTAAATGATGTTGTGGGTATAGCGAGACCTCTATCAGGCAAGGCAAAGGTAAATCCTAGATGAAAAAATCAACATAGTGGTATAGGTGGGGTAGTTGGTTGGTTGTTCGATTTTTATCTAATCAGTTATTGAAGTCGTGGGGATAGTTTTGTAATGGTGTTCAGCTAATAATGGCTTCAGACTAGATTATATCCGGTTAGATTGTCTGATTGCTCTATGTTATTGTGGTAATTGGAGCGAGAATGAGTCAGGTTGTGCCTATGTGGTGTGTCTGTAGCTCGGTTACGCGCGTTTCGGTAGGCGGTCTGTTCATGAATTCTGAAGAACAGGAATACTCGGTTGTGAAATTATTTGGAATTATGTTAAAAACGTCTACAGTGGAGGATTTGAATTTCAAATACTTGTTTTGTGTTTTACAGACTGCATGATATATGTTTATGTTTGCGGTCCCCGTGTGACTTTCCGGGATGGCTTGCCGTTCCTTTGGGATAATAGTTTCCCCTGGCAGTTCGTTCAGAAGGCCGTCGGTTTGGAAAGTGGTAATGGAAGGGAACAAAAAGGAGGAATATGGACTAATGATGGACTCTATCGACAACAAACATTTTTATGGATGGTACTGGGAGTGATTCTGATGAAGATCATCAAAGGTATGTGAATGTTTATAATGTTTATTTGATCTTTTGGGTTGAAAGCATTTGCAATATGGGGATATATTTGGTCTTGCTTGGGGCTCTGAGTGCCAAATCAGATTTCGCATTGGTTTTGCATTTTTCCGTAAAGCTTTTTTAGGAAAATTGACAGCGGTTGAAAGG